>NC_081555.1:7997462-8109962 GCF_963082655.1 Stomoxys calcitrans | reverse complement strand
GACATCCAATGACCACAATAGGCTAGCCTAGGTTATAGTGTCAGTCTTTCAACATTTTCAGTAAGACAATTTTTTGATCTTTGTGATAGCACAGTAGCTGTAAGCCAAAGTTTCCGGTTGGAATCGTACCCACGACCTTCGCACTGGTATTCTGCATATTCCGCAGAATACCAGGTATCTGAGTGCTTAATAAATATGTTTCAAATCTATGCATAACCTCATAACTCGCCTTACAACGACAATCCCAATCGACTTCTTGAGCTACTGCAAATAGATGTCCTCAAAAAGCCCAGATTAAGGATGGTTTGAAATTTTAAACATTTTTTGTGCTTCTTCTATATCCGCCTTAAGTATAAGGCCTTCGTGTATCGGCCTAATCCCTTCCAAGCCACCTCCACATCATTCTAGCAACAAAATTTTTTGTTTCCCTTACAAATAGAAAAAACCTATAAGGTGTGAACAAATACCTGAACATTACAAACTCCAAACATACATTTTTACTCTACCACCCGAACACACAAAAATTAAAAAAAAGAAGAAAATCAGCAAAAATGTGTTTTTTGCTGCTGCCAAGATGCAAATATTCTAGCCACTCTCTCAGGCAGCTTAGAGTAGTCTTTTGCCTACCACTTTGGTAACTATTGAGGAAGTCAAATTTGTCTTCTTTCCGCCACAGGTCTAACGAGACATTTAAACGCTGCTGAGAGTTTTCCTGGAGAGTCTAGGAAACAAAAACAGAATTTTTGTCTTTATCGAATGATGGGGCGTTGAAGACCATCTTGGTGGCTTTATTTCATTCTTTTTTTGTTTTGGTTTTGAAAGCCTACATTTGCTTGGAGAGACGAAGAAAAGGTGTCTGTTTGATGAATTGTTACTTACTTGTTGTGGGTTTGCATTTTCTTGTTCAAAATACATCTTTACTGTTGCATACAATTCATTAATTAAACAGTATTTAACATCAACACCACATCATCATCATCAACATCAACATCATTGCCATCGTCAGGCAGTCCGGAGCAGTCCAGGCCAGCTGAAACAGCAACATCCACCATCCCATGGCATGGCATGGCCACGCTAACCACTTTAACCACCATCTGATCATCGTCAGCTTCAGCATTTTACTTTTGCCACCTTCGACGTAGTAGTTCATATCAACGTGGCCGCTGTCTTTTCTTGGTTGACGCTTCGGTTGGCTGAATATGTTGGATGCCTTGACTGTCAGTGTCACTGTAACTGTGTTACAACTATGCCTGACATGAAAGAGACATAAGTCATCAGCAACACCATCGTCATCGTCATCGCCATCGCCATCATCATCATCATAACTTGACCATGGGTAAGAGGAAAATAAATGGCCATTTTAAGTAATATGTACTTCATACTAGGCAAAATATATCAATAAGAGAAATTGAAGCTGTAGCTCTGAAGCTCTGAAGCTGGGAAAAGCAACTGACAGTTATGTTTTCATTGAAGAAGCCTGAGAAGAATTTTTCCCAAGAGATCATTAAGACATATGGCCTGCAGGGCAACATTTTAAAGATATTTTAGTGCTTCGAAATATTCATCCAACATTTTTTTTGTCAATGAAATATACTACACATC
Source organism: Stomoxys calcitrans (assembly GCF_963082655.1). Classification (NCBI taxonomy): domain Eukaryota; kingdom Metazoa; phylum Arthropoda; class Insecta; order Diptera; family Muscidae; genus Stomoxys; species Stomoxys calcitrans. Next base: position 8,108,360 of record NC_081555.1, on the reverse strand, counting down.
ATTATGTTCTTGGAAACAACCTTCTTAGAAAACCATTGTCAATATTTTTTTAAGGAAAATTTTGACAAAATTTTTAAAAAAAATTCTTTTAAAACTTTTTTTTTGAGGAGAATCATTACAAAACCCAGATTCACTACTTCAGATGCGGCACTTTATTGACATTCCTCCTGACTAGTGAATAAATTGCCAGAAAGACGTTGAGAGTTGTGCAAGAGTATATCGACAAGTCGTCAAAAAACATAACAAGTAAGAGCGTGCTTAGTTCGGCCGGGCCGAATCTTATATACCCTCCACCCTGGATCGCATTTGTCGAGTTCTTTGATCGGCATCTCTTTTTAATCCAACAAAGAATGATGGATAAGAATTGTTATGCTATTGGAGCTATATCACGTTTTAGTTCGATTCAGACCATAAAAGAATTGAAAAGTGAAGACCATTGTGGAAGTCATTGGGTAATATTTCAGTACATTCGGATAAGAATTGTGCCTTGTAGGGGCTCAAGCAGCATAATCGGGAGATCGGTTTATATGGGAGCTATAACATCCTATAAATCGATTTAGACCATATTGAAAACGTATGTTGAAGGACAAGAGAAAAGTCGTTGTACAAAAATTCTGCCAAATCTGATGACAATTGCGCCCTCTAGAGGCTCAAGAAGGCAAGATAACAGATCGGTTTACATGGCAGCTGTGTCAGGTTATGTATCGATTTGAATCATACTTCGCACAGTTGTTGAAAGTCATAACAAAACTCTTCATGCAAAATTTCAGTCACATCAGATAATAACTGCGCCCTCTAGAGGCTTACGAAATCAAGATCCCGGACCGGACTATAAGGCAGCTGTATCAGTTTATGCACCGATTTGAACCATACTTAGCATAGTTGTTGGAAATCATAACAAAATAACTCAAAAAAATTTCAGTCAAATCGAATGAGAAATGCGCCCTCTAGAGGCCTAAGAAATGAAGATCCCAGATCGGTTTATATGGTAGCTTTATCAGGTTATGTATCGATTTAAACAATACTTAGCACAGCTGTTGGAAGTCTTAATAGAACGCAGCATGCAAAATTTCAGCCAAATCGGATGAGAATTGCGCCCTCTAGTGGCTCAAGAAGCCAAGATCCTAGATCGGTTTATATGACAGATATATCAGATTATCGATTTGAACCACACTTAGCACAGTTGTTGAAAGTCATAATAGAACATCGCAAGCAAGATTTCAACCAAATCGGATGACAACTGCGCCCTCTAGAGGCCAAAAGAAGTCAAGATCCCAGATCAATTTATATGGCAGCTATATCAGGTTATATACCGATTTGAACCATTCTTAGCACTGTTGTTAAAAGTTACAACGAAACACATCACGCAAAATTTCAGCCAAATTGAATAAGAATTGCGACCTCTGGAGGCCTAAGAAGTCAAGATCCTAGATTGGTTTATATGGCAGCTGTATCAGGTTGTGGACCGATTTGAAACATACCTAACACAGATGTTGGAAGTCATAATGAAACATCGCATGCATCATATTCAGCTAAATCGGACGATATTGGCCAGATGACCACAATTGTAACCATAGCATACTTTTAGGGATTAAAGAAAAATTGTTAAACATACTCGTATTCATACTTTATGGTGAAACCACAAAATTTATATAAGATTCGTATGACATTATCCAAAAAGATAAGCAGATTTACTAAATTTTATTACCTGTGGCTTAAAAATCGTTTCAAAGTAAACAAAAACTCCCTCAATTATGCCACATCAATATCACGCCTAAATGCAGCATTTTTTTTCATTTGCTTTTACACATAAATTTATGAAAAATATTTATTGAACTTTTTTTCCAAAAAATCATGATAAGGGAGACAAGCAACCGTATAAAATCTTATAATTTAACCAAAACAATCTTTTGGAGTTTGTGATAGCCAAGGAGAAAGAAGGAAATTTATGTGTCACGGTAGCATGTGTTTTGTGGGAGGTAGAACAATAAATACCCGCAAAATTACCTATAAATTTTAAAATTCTTTTATCCCAGCATTGAACAAAATAAACAAATATCGTAAAAAAAGTCTTAAAATCAAGAAAAAGAGCATCAAGCGCATGCTGCTGCCGCAGAGGAAACCAGAAAAATGAAAACTAACTACAATTTAAGCCCAAACACAAGGCCGGGGATTTATTCAAAGCGATTAGATAAATTTCAATGACTTTTGGTTACATTTAAAAACCACCACCAATATAAAAGAAAAAATGATACAGACAAAAAAACAACAACTACACAAGAGAAACGTTTTAATGTTAATAGCCTGGTAAAAGGCTGTATTAAATTTAGCTAGGAATAATTTTCAAAAAACATAAATCTAGAAAAACATTTTTTAACCCATACGAAAATAAACCATTCCTTGTGCCAAAGTTACCCACATAATTAAACTCCCCTTCCGAACCCCCAACCCCCAATGTAATCCCAACACTTGTGCTTGTATGTATGCCATGTTTCAAATATCAATATATTGCCATTTAATGAAATGTGAAAAGGATACTTTTCACATACGTGGCAATTTGAATGCCAAACGTAACGAATTGAGCCAGCCAGCTAGCCCTTAAAAGGGGTAAAGTGGAATAAGTTCTGTAATTATTATAGCCATTATTTAGCTTTAATTGCGTTACGCGTATTAATATCACAACAATAATAATAGCAACAACTCTATCCTACTATCCTGTCTTTCCTTTTTGGGAATGGCCCAAAATGAAGGTCTAGTATGCAAAATAGTCAATAGTTTCGGGAATTACAACAAACCCGGTCAACCAACCAACCAACATAAAATACAAAAAAACCCGAAACCTATAAATTAGATGAGGCTACGATGTACAACAGAGGAAAGGATTCTACCAACCTCCTAGTGGAAACTTAAAACTTATGTTCTGCAAGAATTCGAAATTTATGTGCCAATTTAAAGAAAGCCAAAATGGATACTGGAATATAGATTTACTGACTGCCAAGAGTGTAAGTTGGATGTCAAGAATTATATTTATAAAGGGTGGAATTTGTAAAGTATACTTTTAGGCAAATTAATAGCGATTAATTAAAGAATACTTTTAGGATGTATAAATGAATTAAGTGAAAAGAAAACATTTATACATCCTAAACGAAAACAAAAACCCATTAAGTTTGCCTCAACAAATCATTAGATGTCAACCCCAAGGGTTTTCAATGAAGTCCAAAGTCTCATCTTCATGTAGTCTAGGGCCTTTCTCGGGCTTCTATTCGTATTTATCGTATCCCTCGAATTGTTAGTCCTTTTGATTTTATAAAGTACTATAGGTCCCTGAAGTCGCTATGAGAAGGGTGGTCCTTTCCGCCCTCAAACATAGTATTGGTTGGGAAAAATAATCCTTAAGATCCTATCTCAAACGTTTAGCCCATACCCAAAAAGGGTGAGGCGACTAACCCTGCGAATTTCCGGCCAATTGCGATATGCTCCACGCTCTCCAAGGTCCGCGCTCTTAGAGTCCATCGGCCTTCTTAGCGATAGACAGTATGAGTTCCGCAGAAATCGCTATACAAGAGATTTAATGGCATTTCTGTCGAAACGTTGGAGTCGCTTTATTCACCAGTTTGGTGAGAGTAAGGTCGTGGCTCTGGATATCTCCAAGACATTTTATAGGATCTATATCAAAGCTAGTTGCTTTTGGAGTCGGTAATAACTTCGTCCGATTTATATCTAGCTTTCTCAGAGATCGCACTATACGTGTTATTATAGATGGGTTCTCTTCCGAGGAGTGTACATTGACCCCAGGTTCTGTTTTTCCCCTTTCCATTTCCTTTTTTCACTGACGATCTAATGGGTCGGACTTCGAATCCAGTCTACTCATTTGCCGATGACAGTAGTCTTTGTCATTCATATTCATTCGACCAGTCCTAAAGAGATTTGGGGATAGGAGGTGCATTATAGATGAGATGCTCTTCCAGGATTTGTTGGCTATTTCCGAGTGGACTAGTAGACTTAAACGCCTAGAAGACGCAGTGCTGTTTCTAGGCTCATAAGCGAATCACTGGCCCACTACAATTGTCAATATCGACGGTATAGACCTTGATCAGTCAAATGCTGTTCTGGGCATGAAGATACAGTGTGATGTCCGTTGGTCAAAAACATGTATTCGAAATGTCGAAAGAAGCATTCAAGTGTCTGAGCTTTCTTAAGCGATGCAAGTAGTATTTCACCTCTTCTGATCTTCTTAATATCTCTAGCACCTACTTCAGACCGAGGATGAAGTATAACTCCCACACATGAGCAGGAGCTCCAAAGTCATACTTGGAAATACTTGATAGGGTTCAGTGGAGAGCGATAGCTTTGATTGGGGTCAGTAGGGTATGCAAATCTATTGCTTTTCTTGAACATTGTCGGAATGTGGGTAGCATTCTATTGCTCTATAATAATATTCAGGGGATATCTGTCTTCTTATTCCAGATGTTAGGATATTCACCAGGAATACAAGACTTGCCAAGTACTCACACCCGTTTGATCGGCCATTTGAACGGACCAAGTACTACCGAGAAAATTCATTTTTCGCCCGAACCATTCGAATGTGGAATCGACTTCTCATCATCAACATTAACGTTCAGAAATGTAAGAAATACGTCAATACTCAACACTACAACCTATTTTCCTCCTTCTATATTTTACTTTCCTCATCGTTATAGCAATGCACTGCTTGTATAGGGGACATACCCTGCTTGTTGGTGGCAAATGCAAATTTTGCCCAGGAACATTCCACTAAGAAACAGGGGCACCGTAGCACAGAGGTTAGCATGTCCGCCTGGCGAAACCATTAGAAAACATTTTCATCGGTGGTTTTCCCCTCCTAATGCTGGCAACATTTGTAAGGTACTATGCCATGTTAAACATCTCTCTAAAAAGTTGTCGCATTGATTATCATTAAACTTAAACTTGAATCGCACTGCACTCATTGATATGTCAGAAGTTTGCCTCTGTTTGCCCCTGCGTGTTAGTTATGAGAAAAAATCCATTGCCTACTTCCAGGCGCCTTTGCCGCAATAACCAATAAATCATATTTCATTAATAATCCATTTCTTAAATGCCTTAGGTGTTTTACATTTAATGATATAAAATCAATTAAGCAAGAAAACTGCCACTCGCAAACACTCTCCCGCAAACACAACACGTCGACATTTACTTGTCGAATTATCCCTTAAAGGTTGCAATGCAACACAAAATACCTAGAGGCTAGGCAATGCATTACATTCAGTATTTGTTGATAACACCGATAGATGATGAAATTCGTTAAGGTTTTTGGGAACAGTGGCATGTGCCTGATGAGGCAACGCTAAGGGAGGGGGTGGGTTTATTTTTGCACATTTTCATAAATTTTTGGCATGACATGGATATATGAAACGTGGTAACTGCGGGCTATAAATTAATTACCCAATTATGATTGTTGGCAATTTGGATGTAAGCACATGCAGATACAATCGATAATTTAAAATAAATATTTGGATTTCATTAACAAGAAAGAGGAAAATGGGATACAAATTTTAAAAGGAATTTTTGGAAATATAATTTAAAATAAAAAAAAATAAATTTTTTGGGTTTTTATTACCAAAAGTGCATTTTGTTAAAATTTCTACTACGTTTTGGGCCAAAGGCCATAAATTGGCTTGAGTTGAGGTTTTTCTGCATTTCAGATTTATAAGGTCATCGTCATACCCCAGGACTTTTCTCTGCTGTTATTTTTAAGGACCTTAAGTTTATAGCCTTAAGCCATAAAGAAATCATGGCCATTTTCCATTCATATTTTCCCGCCCCCAAAAATGTTTTTCTTATTATTTTTAATTTCCTTTGCGGCATTTTTTTTTTGTATTGTTTCACTCATAGCCAAACCAAAAAAAAAAGTAAAAATAATTTTCCTAATGTAATTTACGCTGAAACGATTCCAAACCATAGTCTATAATTGTATATTTCAAGGATAAAAATCATGAAAATTTTTTCTTTATTTCCAAGTTGTTCAAAGGAAATGTCAAAACATTATGGAAGAAAAAAAGATAAATACATTTTTAATTATTTTTTTTTTTGTAGTGGCTCCATTCATGACAACAAATTAGGCTATTGCCCTTGGTAGTGGGTAGTAGAGCTAAACATTTGTAAGGTGCGGAATTCCTTTTTAGATTATCTGCTGCTCTCTTCTCATCTCATTTCGTCCACTTGTGAATTTTCTCATTTCTTGTTTGGCTTCATTAAAAATTCCTTTTAATGTTGCAATCGAAATTGATGTTATGGAAAATTGCAAAAATCTCTACCGAAATAGCCCGTTGAAGGCATTAAATTGTTATTGCATTCTGTCCATAGAGCTTGCCATTTTTATTATTTTCTAGAAGGGGGCGGTGGGGGCAGAGTTCATTTCCTTTGCTGGCAAAATGTTTGTTGTTTGATGATATGAAAACAAAACACAATCAATGCGAATGGAAATGTTAACACTAAAATTCAGACTAATGTGTTCGAGACAGTGGGGGCCAAAAATATTGGAAATAGCTCAGTTGTTAGAAAAGAAACAATTGAGAGTGTGCCAAGAAATCCAGATCCCAAATCGGTTTATATGACAGCTATAGCTCAGTTATTGGAAGTCATAACCTAACACCTCACCCAAAATTTCAGCCAAATCGGATGAGAATTGCGCCCTCTAGTGGCTCAAGAAGTCAAGATCCAAGATCGGTTTATATGGCAGCTATATCAGTTTATGAACCGATTTGAACCATATTGGCCACAGTCGTTGGAAGTAATACCAAAACACCTCACGCAAAATTTCAGCAAAATCGGATGAGAAATGAGCCCTTTAGTGGCTCAAAAAGTCAAGATCTAAGATCTGTTTATATGGCAGCTATATCACAACATGGGCCGATGTGGCCCATTTACAATCCTAAAGAATAGATGAAGGACATACTCGGTGCGGGTATCAAAGGTCCTACTGCAACTCACTGTGCTAAATTTAAGCGAAATCTGGTAATAATTGTATGCCTATGGAGCCGGGACTCTGAATCGTGGTATCAGAGTATAAAAGTTGATTGCTTAATAGTCGGAGGAATGTTTTCAAAGAAAAAAAAAAATAAAATTCAGAAATATTCACGAAATCTTTACTTGAATCGATGGTACGGTCCATAATTTGACACCGCCCCAAATAGTCCATCCTCGTAGTACAATTTTGGCATACTCTTTTCAACTTTTCGGGGGTATCTCACGAATAAATGCTTAAATGTCGTCTTCCAATGCGTCAATTGAAACGGGCTTGTCTGTATAGACATGAGGTATAACACAGCCCCACCAAAAACAGTCTAAAAGCGTTAAATCACACGGCCTAGGCGGCCAATTGACCGGTCCCGAATGTGAAACTCACCGTACTCGCCTCTCAATAAGTCCATTGTTACGCTTGCTGTGTGGCTTGTGGCACCGTCTTGTTGAAACCACATATCAGACAAGTCAAGCTCTTGCAGTTTGGGCAAAAAAATTTGGATAACATCTCCAGATAGTGCTCACCATTCACAGTTACGTTGCGATTCGCATCATATTTGAAGAAGTACGGTCCAATGATGGCACCAGCCCATAAACCTAACGAAAATGTGACTTTTTCTGGATGCATTTGTAGCTCTTGCAATGCTTCTGGCTGATCTTCACTCCAAAATCAACAATTCTACTTATTTTCGTACCCATTGAGCGAAAAATGAGCTTCGTCGCTGAACAGAAAGTCGATAAAAAAAAGTTGACCTTCGGCCAACTTTGCAAGAGCCAATTTACCAAAATTCCTCATTGCGCTAGGTCGTTCGGCTGCAATTCTTGCACCAGCTGTATTTTGAAAGGCTGCACACCTAAATGCTTCCACAAACATTCCTACGACATTTGTGAGGTACTATGCCATATGAAAACTTCTCCTCAAAGAGGTATCGCACTGCGGAACGTCGTTCGGGCTCGGCTATAAAAAGAAAACCCCCTATCATTGAGCTTGAAATTCGATTCGGATAGCACTCAGAGACGTGTGAGAAGTTTGCACCAGTTCCTTGGTGGAATATTCATGGGCAAAGTAGCATTTGCAACCAGTTTTGAACTCACGCGGCCCGACGCCATAGCTGTCAGCGCCACCTGACTATCCACGTATATGGTGACAGTCTGATGGGGAAGCCGCTCCCGCATCAACATCGTCTCCAGTGCCTTCAGGATTACGAAGATCTTCGCCTGGAAGACGATGCACCAGTCCAGAAGTCTATAAGGATTCCTGATTCTTAGGAATTCAAAGAAAACTTTTGCTCTAGTGCCCCAATCCAAATTTGACTCATCCGTGTGTACAGAGGATGCCAGGAAGGGCGGGGTACCCCCAAACCAGAGATTGCTTTTCGGGAAAATGACTGCCAAGCTATCAACAAGGAAGTATTTCCCTGGCAACAACACCAGCCCTTAGCAGAACAAAAGAATAGCCTAAATTAGAGGAGAGACATGTACCTTGCTTGCCACATACCCAACACACAGCTGCACAGGCATAAAAATGAGAATGACAATCAGAGCCTCTCTCGGGCCTTGCCCCTTAGATAAGCATTGCCGCAGTACCCAGTACCTCGATTATGCTGCGAAGGCCACAATTGTCCCTTATCTCATACCAGACAACCATAGGTGAGAATTGCCCGAACGGCCGCTGTAAACATCCAGTGCACTGTCCCCAGCCTTAGGAACCAAGTCCTCCCTATCAAGTTTCGACAGTCTGATGGGGCAGCCGCTCCCGCACCAACATTGTCTCCAGTGCCTTCAGGATAGCGAAGACTTCCGCCTAAAAGACGCTGCACCCATTCAGAAGTCTAAAAGGATTCCCGATTATAAGGAATTCAATGAGGACTCCTGCTGCAGTGTCCCATCCAATTTAGACCCATCCGCGAGTACAGAGGGTCCTAGTAGAGGAGGGGTGCCCCCAAACCAGAGACCCCTTTTCGGAAACATGACTTCCAAGCCATCAACAAGGAAGTAATCCCCTGGCAGCAACACCATCCCCTCGCAGAACAGAAGAATAACCTAAATTCGGACCTTGCCCCAAAGATTAGCACTGCCGCAGTACCCAGTATCTTCTCGATAATCCTGGAAAGGGCACAATTATCGTTTCTGTCATACCAGACAACCGCTGTAAACATCCAGTGCACTGTCCCCAGCCTTAGGTCCCAACTCCTCCCTATCAAGTTTCGATAGAAGTAAAGCGCTTTCAGTCCTCTTTCGACTCTTTCTTCGACTCTTTCTTCGACGTTTCTTTTTCAAATAAGTTTCCAGTCAAGAAGCACGCCCAGATACTTGACCTATGACGAAAGCTGCAGCTTCACCCCATTCAGGACAGGTTACTTAAAAACTCCCAGTTTTCTCCTCCTGGTGAAAAGGACCGGTTCAGCCTTCCTGACAGGAGGCAAGAGTAGAGCGGCATCAGTACCCTTTTGAACCTTTCTTCCTATTTTCTTTTCCAACTTAGTTTGCAGTCAAGAATCACGCCCAAGTACTTGGCCTTAGAAAGGAGAGGTAGCTCCATCTCAGTCTAATTTTGAACCTTTCTTTGTCTTTCTTTTCCAACTTAGTTTGCGGTCAAGAATCACGCCCAAGTATTTGGCCTTAGAAAGGAGAGGTAGCTCCATCTCATCCACAACAAAAATTGCAAATTTTGACCATGAACATTCCACTAAGGGACAGGGGCAAACTTCGTCCGATTTAATTTTATGCTCAATAATAAGGGACCTCCTTTTTTTGGCCGAGCCCGAACGGCGTGCCGCAGTGCGACACTTCTTTGGAAAGAAGTTTTACATGGCATAGTACCTCACAAATGTTACCAGCCTTAAGAGGGGAAAACCGCCGCTCAAACATTTTTTTTCTGATGGTCTCGCCAGGATTCGAACCCAGGCGTTCAGCGTCATAAGCGGACATGCTAACCTCTGCGCTACGGTGGCCTCCCCACAACAGGTCCATTAAAAATACCCAGATTCCTCCTCCTGGTGAAAAGGACCAGTTGAATCCTTCTATGATTTATGCCAAGGCCATTGGCCCTCACTTATTCGGACAGCTTTCTCACAGCTCCTTGAACAAAGTCCATAGTAGAGATTAAATGGCCACCCACCATGATGACGACGTCGTCCCCGTAGGCAACAATTTTCACTCTCTCCCTCTCGAAAGATCTCAAAATCCCATTGATCACTAAAAGCCACAAAAGAGGAGGTAAAACTAATCCTTGCGGAGTTCCTATGGTCAAAATCTTCCTTATCGAGCCCTCTACCAATGATGTGGTGATAATCCGGCCTTTCAGCATCGTATCTGATCAATTTACCAAAAGAGGGGGGATCTTCATATCCACCAGAGTGCCATGTATGGACTCAAGCTTTACGTTATTAAAACCCCCTTCTATGCCCAAGAAGGCCGCCAAAGGCCTCCCACACCAATATTTCTCTCGATGTAGCCAAATATCAAGAAGGGCACTATCAACCGACCCTTAGTGTACGCATGCTGAAATTTCAGCTAAATCAGTTCACAAACACGCCATGTATGGACCCAAGACCTTAGATCGGAGAATTGATCTATATGGCAGCTATATGGCGATAAGCTTGACCAGTTCTTCAAGGGCGTACAGTGCATGCCGAAACTTATGGAATCCGTCTTCCTTCCGCATTTTTATACCCTCCACCATAAGATGGGGGGTATACTAATTTCGTCATTCTGGTTGTAACTATTCAAAATATTCGCCTGAGACCCCATAAAGTATATATATTCTTGATCGTCGCGACATTTTATGTCGATCTAGCCATGTCCGTCCGTCTGTCCGTCCGTCTGTCCGTCCGTCTGTCCGTCCGTCTGTCCGTCCGTCTGTCCGTCCGTCCGTCTGTCTGTCGAAAGCAAGCTAACTTCCGAAGAAGTAAAGCTAGCCGCTTGAAATTTTGCACAAATACTTCTTATTAGTGTAGGTCGGTTGGTACTGTAAATGGGCCATATCGGTCGATGTTTTGATATAGTTGCCATATAAACTGATCTTGGGTCTTGACTTCGTGAGCCTCTAGAGTGCGCAATTCTTATCCGATTGGAATGAAATATTGCACGACGTGTTTTGTTATGATATCCAACAACTGTGCTAAGTATGGTTTGAATAGGTCCATAATCTGATATAGCTGTCATATATACGGATCTTGGGTCTTGACTTCTTGAGCCTCTAGAGGGTGCAATTCTTATCCGATTGGAATGAAATTTTGCACGACATGTTTTGCTGTGATATCCAACAACTTTGCCAAGTATGGCTTAAATCGGTCCATAAACTGATATAGCTGCCATATAAACCGATCTTGGGTCTTGACTTCTTGAGCCTCTAGAGTGCGCAATTCTTATCCGATTGGAATGAGATTTTGCACAACGTGTTTTGTTATGATATCCAACAACTGTGCCAAGTATGGTTCAAATCGATCCATAACCTGATATGGCTGCCATATAAACCGATCTTGGGTCTTGACTTCTTGAGCCTCTGGAGTGCGCAATTCTCATCCGATTTGACTGAAATTTTGCACATAGTGTTTTGTTATGATATCCAACAACTGTGCCAAGTATGGTTCAAATCGGTCCTTAACCTGATATAGCTGTCATATATACGGATATTGGGTCTTGACTTCTTGAGCCTCTAGAGAGCGCATTTCTGACCCGATTTGACTGAAATTTTGCACGACGTGTTTTGTTATGATATCCAACAACTTTGCCAAGTATGGTTCGAATAGGTCCTTAACCTGATATAGCTGTCATATATACGGATATTGGGTCTTGACTTCTTGAGCCTCTAGAGAGCGCATTTCTGACCCGATTTGACTGAAATTTTGCACGACGTGTTTTGTTATGATATCCAACAACTTTGCCAAGTATGGTTCGAATAGGTCCTTAACCTGATATAGCTGTCATATATACGGATATTGGGTCTTGACTTCTTGAGCCTCTAGAGAGCGCATTTCTGACCCGATTTGACTGAAATTTTGCACATAGTGTTTTGTTATGATATCCAACAACTGTGCCGAGTATGGTTCGAAAAGGTCCTTAACCTGATATAGCTGTCATATATACGGATCTTGGGTCTTGACTTCTTGAGCCTCTAGAGGGTGCAATTCTTATCCGATTGGAATGAAATTTTGGACGACGTGTTTTGTTATGATATCCAACAACTGTGCCAAGTATGGTTCAATTAGGTCCATAACCTGATATAGCTGTCATATAAACAGATCTGGGGATTTGACTTCTTGAGCTTCTAGAGGGCCCAATTCCTATCCGATTTGGCTGAAATTTTGCATGACGTATTTTATTCTTACTTTCAACAACTGTGTCAAATAAGGTTCAAATCGGTCCATAACCTGATATAGCTGCCATATAAACCGATCTGGGATCTTGACTTCTTCACCCCTAGAGGTCGCAATTATTATCCGATATGCCTGAAATTTTGTACGACAGATCCTCTCATGACCATCAACAAACGTTTTTATTATAGTCTGAATCGGTCTATTGCCCGATACAGCTCCCATATAAATCATTCTCTCTATTTTACTTCTTGAGCCCCCAATGGGCGCAATTCTTATTCGAATTGGCTGACATTTTACACAGGTCTCCAACATATAATTTAATTGTGGACCGAACCGGACCATATCTTGATATCGCTCTAATAGCAGAGCAAATCTTTTCTTAGATCCTTTTTTGCCTAAGAAGAGATGGCGGGAAAAGAACTCGACAAATGCGATCCATGGTGGAGGGTATGTAAGATTCGGCACGGCCGAACTTATCACGCTCTTACTTGGTTTTTTTCTCCTTTCGCCTGTTTTTGTCTGTTTCCAACATCCTTTTTGTCTTTGCGCCCCACTGTGTACACACTTTTCATTAAACCATGACCATGTTAAGGTAAGACCTACAATAAGTAAATGTAGAAGAGATGGGCGTATGGACATGACCATGGCAGGTTGTTGTATTTAAAATGTGTTGGAAATTGCAACCAATAATAATGAATAATTGAAAATCCAATCAAACACCTCAAAATGAAAGGCCAGCATCATCATCGTCATCAGCAACATCATCGAAATATGGTGCTCCTCTACTCCATCCTAGGAGTAAACAGACAGACACTTAAAATGAGAACGCACACGGTAGCAGAAGGACAGATAACAACAACGCATACTGCCAACTTACCTCACCACACGCCACTGCATTGACACCTATGTTTCACATAGCCCAGGCCATCAGCTTCAACATTGACTGGAAGTTTTGGTTTTATAAGCAAATGGCAATAACAGTTTGGCAATGATAGCAATTGATGTTACAATGATAATGAAACTGAACTCATCTGAACTGATGACGAACTGATGCCATTGAATAGAGAACAACGAGGGGGAAGAGAAGGGCAATGTAAGCCTGCATCTGAAATCAGATTGCAAAAGGACTTTACTACATCTGTGTTGCAGGAGTAGGAGTAAATGCAATCAAAACAACACATCCGTACCACCGTCAGTACCATTAGCCATAGCCATGAGTTGCCATGGGTGTATGTCTATATAGGGGGGTTAAGTAAGAGGTCCACCAAAGATGTGGATGCGCGAACTGATGATGTTTAATACAGATGACACCCTGGGGACATCAACAACAACAACAATGTTCCAACGTCAGTTGGCCCCACCGTCAATTAACCCCACATCTATAGGTTGGTTAGCGAAATTTCACCAGGCTTGTCATCAATGAATATGGAGGAGGTATGCCAGCTCAAGTTGATGAGATTGAAGCCACGAATTTTGGCCATCCAATACTACATACAGTTGATGAGTATGTTGATGTTGCTAGTGCTGGTGCTCCTTCTGCTGCTATTGGCCATGATGTTGAGGTTGTTTGTGTTGTTGGCAATATGCATTAATTGCCGGTTAAATTGACTTTGAAATTTTCAGTTGTTACTACATAAGGTCGGTCATTCCCCCTTCGCCCCCAAAACAAATCTCCACCAAAGAGAGATTTGTACATTTCTACACAGCGTTGAGCTGAAAGGCCGGGCAGAAGGGCGGCCGTTTGTACTTGTGGTATGTTTGTCTAACAGCAAAGGTCAGTGGTAAAATCAAAGTTTAAATATTCAAAAAGCCAAAGTGTAAACATACAAAAGGACAAACAATCAAACCGACACTAGCCCAGGCCAGCAGCAGCAGGGGCAGGGGCTATTGGAAAGGACGCTTCAATGGACGTTTGTGTTTTAGAAAATAGACAAACAATTTGATTGTTTACTTTAGAATAACAAGGAATTTTAGCTTGTAAATACCACAAGACACCAATAAACCCTAACTGGGGCAATGCTAAGACAAACAAGAACCAATTACATGGGGAAACAATTTCAAGAGGCCAGTATAAAAAGAGGATGGGAAGAATTTTGTCCAAATTTTCAATAGAATTAAATTAGAGCGATATCAAGATATGGTCTGGTTTGGACCACAATTAAATTATATGTTGGAGACCTATGTAAAATATCAGCCAATTCAAATAAGAATTGCGTCCCTTGGGGGGCTCAAGAAGTAAAATAGAGAGATCGATTTATATGGGGGCTATATCAGGCTATAGACCGACTCAGACCATAATAAACACATATGTTGATGGTCATAAGAGAATCCGTCGTACAAAATTTCATTCCAATCGGATAAGAATTACGCACTCTAGAGGCTCAAGAAGTCAAGACCCAAGATCGGTTGATATGGCAGATATATCAGGTTATGAACCGATTTGAACCATACTTGGCACAATTGTTGGATATCATAACAAAACACGTCGTGCAAAATTTCATTCCAATCGGATAAGAATTGCGCACTCTAGAGGCTAAAGAAGTCAAGACCCAAGATCGGTTTATATGGCAGCTATATCAGGTTATGGACCGATTTGAACCATACTTGGCACAGTTGTTGGATACCATAACAAAACTCGTCGTGCAAAAATTCATTCCAATCGGAAAAGAATTGCGCACTCTAGAGGCTCAAGAAGTCAAGACCCAAGATCGGTTTATATGGCAGCTTTATCAGGTTATGAAGCGATTTAAACCATACTTGGCACAATTGTTGGATATCATAACAAAACACGTCGTGCAAAATTTCATTCCAATCGGATAAGAATTGCGCCCTCTAGAGGCTCAAGAATTCAAAATCCCAGATCGGTTTATATGGCAGCTATATCAGGTTATTAACCGATTTGAACCATACTTGGCACAATTGTTGGATATCATAACAAAACACGTCGTGCAAAATTTCATTCCAATCGGATAAGAATTGCGCCCTCTAGAGGCTCAAGAAGTCAAGACCCAAGATCGGTTTATATGGCAGCTATATCAGGTTATGAAGCGATTTGAACCATACTTGGCAAAGTTGTTGGATATCATAGCAAAACACGTCGTGCAAAATTTCATTCCAATCGGATAAGAATTGCGCCTTCTAGAGGCTCAAGAAGTCAAGACCCAAGATCGGTTTATATGGCAGCTATATCAGGTTATGAAGCGATTTGAACCATACTTGGCAAAGTTGTTGGATATCATAGCAAAACACGTCGTGCAAAATTTTATTCCAATCGGATAAGAATTGCGCCTTTTAGAGGCTCAAGAAGTCAAGACCCAAGATCGGTTTATATGACAGCTATATCAGGTTATGAACCTATTTGAACCATACTAGGTACAGTTGTTGGATATCATAGCAAAACACGTCGTGCAAAATTTCATTCCAATCGGATAAGAATTGCGCCCTCTAGAGGCTCAAGAATTCAAAATCCCAGATCGGTTTATATGGCAGCTATATCAGGTTATTAACCGATTTGAACCATACTTGGCACAATTGTTGAATATCATAACAAAACACGTCGTGCAAAATTTCATTCCAATCGGATAAGAATTGCGCACTCTAGAGGCTCAAGAAATCAAGACCCAAGATCGGTTTATAGGGCAGCTATATCAGGTTATGAAGCGATTTGAACCATACTTGGCACAATTGTTGGATATCATAACAAAACACTTTGTGCAAAATTTCATTCCAATCGGATAAGAATTGCGCACTCTAGAGGCTAAAGAATCGGTTTATATGACAGCTATATCAAAACATGGACCGATATGGCCCATTTACAATACCAACCGACCTACACTAATAAGAAGTATTTGTGCAAAATTTTAAGCGGCTAGCTTTACTCCTTCGGAGGATAGCGTGCTTTCGACAGACAGACGGACGGACGGACATGTCTAGATCGACATAAAATGTCGCGACGATCAAGAATATATATACTTTATGGGGTCTCAGACGAATATTTCGAGTAGTTACAAACAGAATGACGAAATTAGTATACCCCCCCATCCTATGGTGGAGGGTATAAAAACAAAAAACATGTTTAAATAGAAATAAAATTTTGACAAAATATTTTATAGGAATAGGTAAGGTTAGCAGTGCAGTCCGATTCAAGTTTAAGCTCAATAAAAAGGGGCCTTCTTTATATAACCGGTCCCGAAAGGCCTGCCGCAGTGCGACACCTCTTTGGTGAGAAGTTTTATATGGCACAGAACCTCACAAAATGTAGCTCGCATTAGGAGGGGAAAACCACCGCTGAAAATTTTTTCTAATGGTCTCACCAGGATGCGAACTCAGGCGTTCAGCATCATAGGCGGACATGCTAACCTCTGCGCTACGGTGGCCTCCGGTTGGAATCTTTGTTAGCACACACCCAATATATCTGCATAGTCGTAAGGTCGAATATGGCATTCACCGCCTCTCTCGTGGCACTTTGTCTTTCTCCAGAGAGTGTAGCACTGCCGCGGTACACTGTACGTTCTCGATCATCTTGCGAAGGGCACTATTGTCTACAGCTTTCTGCCGTACTAGACAACCACAGGTGAAATGAATTGGCCGCAAGACCGCCGTAAATGTCCAGTGCACCGTTTCCGGCCTTAGACCCCAACTCCTCCCTATCAAGTTTCGATAGAAGTAAAGCGCGTTCAGTCCCCTTTCGACCCTTTCTTCGACATTTCTTCTCCAAATATGTTTCAAGTCAGGAAGCATGCCCATATACATGGCCTACGAAGAAAGCTGCAGCTCCACCCCATTCAGGACAGGGTAACTTCAAAACTCCCAGTTTCCTCCTCCTGATGAAAAGAACCTATTCAGCCTTTCAGGCAGGAATAGACGTACTTTTCCCAACATTTCGACCGGTATCTCATGAATAAATGCTTCAATCTTGTCTTCCAATGCGACAATTAAAGCGGGCTTGTCTATATAGACATGAGCTTTAACATAGTTAAAAAAATAGTCTAAAGGAGTTAAATCGCATATAGGCGGCCAATTGACCGGTCCCGAACGTGAAATAAAATGTTCATCGAACTCGTCTCTCAATAAATCCAATGTTTCGCGTGCTTTGTGGCATGTGACACCGTCTTGTTGAAATAACACGTCATGCAAGTCAAGCTCTTGCATTTTGGGCAAAAAAAAGTTGGACATCATTTCACGATAGCGCTCACCACTCACAGTTACGTTACGATTCGAATCATCTTTGAAGAAGTACGGTCCAATGATGCCACCAGCCCATAAACCGCACCGAACGGTGACTTTTAGGATATCATCTCACGGTAGCGCTCACCATTCACAGTTACGTTACGATTCGCATCATCTTTGAAGAAGTACGGTCCAATGATGCAACCAGCCCATAAACCGCATCAAACTGTGACTTTTTCTGAATGTATTGGTAGCTCATGCAAAGCTTCTGGTTGCATCTTCTCTCCAAAATTGACAATTCTGCTTATTTACGTACCCATTGAGTCAAAAATGAGCTTTGTCGATGAACATGATTATTCGATAAAAAAAGTTGATCTTCGGCCAACTTTCCAATAAGCCCATTCACCAAAAATTCCGCGGTGCAGTATGTCGCTAGGCTTCAATTTTTGCACCAGCTGTATTTTGAAAGGCTGCACACCTAAATCTTTCCACAAACAGTTTCACGTTGTTGAGTAACAGAGGTCCAATTGCTGCGAACGGCGACGAATCGATAATTGATGGTCATTAACACTGGCCGATACAGCTGAGATATTTCCTTCAGTTCACACTCTACGTAAGCGTGTTGGTGGTTTAAGGTCTGACAGTGTAAAATTGGTGCGAAATTTAGTCACAATACTCCGAATAGCCGCTTCAGGGGCAATTTGAATAAACTGACCATAAAATGGAAGAAGCGCGCGATGAACTTTCTTAACAGAGCACGCATTTTGAAAACAAAATTCAATGATTTGCAAGTTTTGTTCGTTTGTAAGACGATGCATGGTTAAATTATAGACCAAACTGAGTGAAACAAAACACGCAACGTGAGTGAGCTGTTTAAACCAGTGTTGCCAAAAAGATAATAGCTAAAAAATCACCCTTTATAAAAATCAATTTGTATTTATTTGTATGTTCCGTATAAACTCAAAAACGGCTGAACCGATTACCTTAAAATGTTCACAGATTATGTAGGTCGGTCTGGAAGGAAACATGGGCTTTATAATTTTCTGACATTGGAAGGGGGACGGACCCTCCCCCTTATGCCAAAGACACCGCCCAAAGTCAAAAGTGCACCGATCGGTACAATATGGGTATCAAATGAAAGGTATTGGAGAGTAGAATACAAACATGGTAATAAAATTATAGTCCAAATACGCATCAGGCCGCTCAAACCCCAAAAACTTCCCCAAACAAACATATTGGAAGTTAATGCCAATATGGGCCTTAAATGAAAGGTGGTCGCGAGTAGATTACAAATCTGGTATACCAAATCAGATCGAAGTATAGGGGGTCACCCCACCCACCAAAAACGCCTCAAATGGGCATATGAACCAATCATGACTTTAAGGGACTTGGTTTGTTTGTTTGTTTCGTAGAATCAAAATCGGCTTAACTGACTTTCTTACATTTTTCACAGATTGTGTAGATTTTTGCGAAAGGAAACAAAGGCTGTATAATTTTTTGATATCGGATGGGGGCGGACCCTCTCTCTAACGCCAAAAACGCCACCCCAAACCGAAAGTGGACCGATAGGCACAATATGGGTATCAAATGAATGGTATTGGAGGATAGAAAACGAATATGGTATTGCAATTAGGGTTCAAGTACCCAGTGTCCCAACCCCACAACTGCTCTAAACAGATCTTTTCGAAGTTCATGTCAATATGGAACTCAAATGAAAAGTATTCGGTGAGTAGTTTACAAATATGGGATAAAAATTTGGGTCCCAGTTATGGGAGGTCGCCCCACCCCCAAATACCCCCAAATGGGCATATTAGGCGACCATGGCTATATGGGACTGAAATGAAAGGTATTTAGAAGTAGATTATCAATATGACATTAAAAACAGCTTTCAAGTCTAAGTGGCCCCTTTCCTCGTAAAAATACGTCAAAAAGGTTCATTGACCCATTAGGTATTTGAGAGTAGAAAATGTATTTGATATTCAATTTAGGAGCCAAGTGTTTTCGACTATGGCAATATGGAGCTCAATTCAACGGTATTTTGGAGTAAATAACGAATTTGATATCTATTTTCATGGAAAAATGCCGGTGGCCGACCCAGCCCCGAAACACCCTCCAAACGGTTCATATTTACCGTTCATGGCAATATAGGACTCAAATTGTAGGGATTTGAGAGTGGAGCACCAATTTGATATCCATATTTGAGTCGAAATGTCTGAAATGGCTTCCCTCCCCTAAAAAGCACTTCTCATTACCCTGATTTTCAAAAACACCAGATCTCGGAGATTGGCAATGCGATTCGTTTGAAATTCTTTTGCTCTCATACAATCACCAAAAACAAAACGGGGCTACCATAGTTGGGGTCGGGTACCTCGGGAGCCGCCCAAAATCGCCATATGGAAATATACACCAATCACTACAATATAGAGCTCAAAGAAAAGGTTCCTGAGAGAAAAAATGAATTTGATATTCAATTGAAGAGCCCTATGTTTAGGAAGACGCCCCACCCCTAAAAAACCTCCCTAAACGGACGTATTTAACGACCATGGTAATATGTGACTTACATAAAAGCTATTTGGGAGTAGAGTACGAAATTGATACTCATTTTCGGGACAAAGGCCCTGGGGTCCTCCCCACCCTCAAAAAAAAAACTCATTTACCGATCATGCTAATATGAGGCTCTTATAAAATGTATTTGAAAGTAGAGCACGAAGCTTAAATTCACTTTAAGGGTCAAAAGTCTGGGTGGCCACCCCACTCGCAAAATACCCCCTAGACCGGAAATATTTACCAATACGGAAATATAGGACTCAAAAGAAAAAAAATTTGAAGTGGAGTAAAAATTTGCCTAGGAACCGAGCAGGGACAAACGTCTCACACCTCAATTAGTGCTTTCCGATTCAATGAAAAGGGGCCGCTTTTTTATAGCCGATTCCGAACGGCGTGCCACAGTGCGACACCTCTTTGGGGAGAATTTTTACATGACCATCCATGGTATGGTACCTCGCAAATATCGCCAGCATTAAGAGGGGATAACCAACGTTTTAATTTTTTCCGATGTTCTCGTCAGGATTCATAACCAGGCGTTCATCGTCATAGACGGAGTACTTTCCGATTCAATGAAAAGGGGCCACGGCGTGCCACAGAGCGACACCTCTTTGGGGAGAATTTTTACATGACCATGGGATAACCACCGTCTTAATTTTTTCCGATGTTCTCGTCAGGATTCGTAAGCAGGCGTTCAGCGTCTTTGGCGGACATAGGCTACAGTGGCACAAATTCGTTATCGACATTCAGGGTGAAGTGTCCCCACCCTGAAAAGATATTAGAGAGTTAAAGAAGACGCAGTGGAGCGGGCTAGGTTCGGTTATATAAAAATGTTTATACAATTTTTGAGGGTATGAAATGGTTACAAAAATTATTCGAAAAAAATTGTTGGCAAACAAATTCTTTCACAATTTCAAGCTAAATTTAGAATTTAGTTGTCTTGGATTGGTTTCATTTCCTTTTCCTTCGCAATAAACCCTAGTGGTCCTTTCAGTCCCTTTTTCTATCCACACGCAATTGAGTGAGTCCTATGGTTGGCTGGTTTTTATGGTCTTATCTAAGATTTTGAGTGAATCTTTAATTGAATTCCAATAAAAATGAAGTAAATTGAAAACCATAAAATTCCCCTCTTTTGGGATATGCGTGATAGGAATGACCATACGACAAACCACAAAGACTATGTTTTACACGCTCATGAATGTAACGCCATAAAAAAGAAACAGAAGTAAAGCAAGGCGCAACTTAATGAAGTTAAAGCAGCATGGACAACAAACTCTCAGTATCAGCCCTATATTATCTTTCCAAATTCATTTGAATCTTATTCAAAGAGTCTTGAATCAAAAAGGCCGTGCATGGTGGACTGGTTGCCTTCATTCTAAGAAGATATTAAAAATTTCAGGCTACTGTTGTTTAACAAAAGCATTCAACTTTTAAGAAAAAGCCTTCAAGAGCTGACCGCCAATATAAAGGTTTTGATGATTTCCGATAAACGTTGTCCAGTCCAGAGTTTTTTTTTCCTGGGGTTTTTTTTTTATTATTTATTTTTCCACAAGAAGTCATTGTTAATTTAACACTTTTGCTTTCCATGCAGAGGATTGAGAGAGAGAGGATTGTCATTGTCTGCTATTTAGTTGCCAGCTATCTCATGTCTACCATCTTAATTGTTCATATTTTGACACGAGTATTAATAACTATGCCTGGATTTGTTGGAAACATTTTCGCACATGGTTTAAAGTCACCGAAATGCTACGCAATGTTGGCTAGGGCAAAATCAGAAGAAACTACAAGTTAATTCTTAAAAAATGAGCCATTATTAAATGAATAAAAAATAACATATGAAGGCTAGAGCGGGCTTCAAAGCATTACAGGATATTTTTAGTATGAAACATAAGCTTGATATTTTAAAACCAGTAAGGAAAGGCAAAAGTCGGGCGGTGCCGACTTTATAATACCCCACACCTACCCTATAAAAACAAAACCTCCAATTCTGAACCAATTTTAATGGACCTAGGCGGATGTATACAGATAGATTATTAAAATTCCTGTATCAAATTTCGAGCAAACCAAATAGGTTCAAAATGTAATAACTAAGGTTGAAAAATGACAACAAATTACCCAAAATCGAAGGTACATATACATGGGAGCTTTATCTAAATCTGAACCGATTTCGACCAAACTTTATGAATATTGTGGAAGTCGTCGTGCAAAGCGTTGTACAAAATTTTGGGAAGATCGGTCAATAAATGCTATTGCAGTGGCTCTAGGAGTGAAAATTGGGCGATATATACATATGAGAGCTATATCGAAATCTGAACCGATTTCTATGAAATTCACCAGTAATATCGAGAGTCATAAGAAAATCCTTCCTGCAAAATTTCCAGAGAATCAATTAACAAATGACCACTTTATTGCTGCATTACTGCAAATCGGACGAACATATATATGGGAGCTATATCCAAATCTGAACTGATTTCTATGAAATTCACCAGTAATATCGAAAGTCGTAAGGAATTCCTTCCTGTCAAATTTCGAGAGAATCGGTTAACAAATGACCATTTTATTGCTGTATTACTGCAAATCGGACGAACATATATATGGGAGCTATATCGAAATCTGAACCGATTTCTATGAAATTCACCAGTAATATCGAGAGTCATAGGAAAATCCTTCCTGTCAAATTTCCAGAGAATCAATTACCAAATGACCACTTTATTGCTGTATTACTGCAAATCGGACGAACATATATATGGGAGCTATATCCAAATCTAAACCGATTTCTACGAAATTCGCCAGTAATATCGAGAGTCATAGGAAAATTCTCCCTGCCAAATTTCGAGGGAATCGGTTAACAGATAACCATTTTATTGCTGTATTACTGCAAATCGGACAAACACATATATGGGAGCTATATCCAAATCTGAACCGATTTCTATGAAATTTACCAGTAATATCGAGAGCTATTAGAAAAGCCTTCCTGCCAGATTTCGAGAGAATCGGTTAACAAATGACCATTTTATTGCATTATTACTGCAAATCGGACGAACATATATATGGAAGCTATATCCAAATCTGAACCGATTTTTTCCAATTTCAATGCGACTCGTCTCTAGGCAGAAAAACAAGACCATACCAAATTTGAAGACGATCGGGTGAAAATTGCGACCTGTACTTTGTACACAAATTAACATGGACAGACGGACAGACAGATGGACAGACGGACATAGCTAAATCGAATCAGAAAGTGATTCTGAGTCGATCGGTATACTTATCAATGGGTCTATTTCTCTTCCTTTGGGGTGTTACAAACTAAATCACTAAGTTATAATACCCTGTACCACATTGGTGATGTAGGGTTCAACTATGTCAAAATTTTGTTTTGTCAACTTCTGTTCTTCAAAAATGTTTTAAAAGCTTTTATTGCTTTAATTTTTTTATATACTCCACCATTGGATGGGGGTATACTAATTTCGTCATTCCGTTTGTTACATCTAGAAATATGAGTCTAGCAATGTCCGTCCGTCCGTACGTCTTTCTGTCCAAAGCAGGCTAACTTTCGAAGGAGTAAAGCTAAGCGCTTGAAATTTTGCACAAGTAATTCCTATTATTGTAGGTCGGTTGGGATTATAAATGGGTCAAATCGGTCCATATTTTTATATAGCTGACATATGAACCGATTTTGGATTTTGACTTCTTGAGCCTCTAGAGGGCGCAATTCTTTTTCGATTTTCCTGAAATTTGGCACATATTGTTGAGGAATGACATCAAACAATTATGCCAAGTATGGTCTAAATAAATCTATAACCTTATATAGCCGCCAGATAACCCGATCTCCAGGTTAGACTTCTAGAGCTTCTAGAGGGCGCAATTATTATCTAATTTAGTTGAAATTTTGCACATGATATATTTGTCCACTTCCAACAGTTGTGCCAAGTATGGTCTAAATCGGTTCATAACCTGATATAGGTGCCATATAAACTGACCTACCGATTAGATTTCCTGAGCTTCTAGAGGGCGCAATGCTTATTCTATGAAGAATCCTTCGATGCCAAAACGTACACACTTGCGGTATGCCCTGACTTCGAGGGGCTTTTAACAATGTGCGGACCGACACATTGATCCAATCCTTAGACCAGTAACGGGTAGACCCGGTCCTTAGAGACTGGATAAACCATATGCTAAGGAACAGGTGGATAAATTGTGTGTCCCCTGGCATAAAAATAAGGGAGAAAGTGGCACAGGGCACGCCACAGGGGGCATTTTATCGCCACTCCTATGGGTGACCACCATAAATGACCTAATGCGGATGCTGACTGAGGAGGAATTTGAACCCGTCTACTACGCACGAGATGTTATAATACTTCTAAGGGGTAAGAATTCGAACGAGCTATGCAGAAGGGCCGACACGGTCTTGCATATGGCATATTACTGGGCTAGACCCAGAGGTCTCAATGTTAACCCAGAGAAGATTGAAATATGTCTGTTCACGAGGAAGACGAAAGTGGGCTAATTTAACGCACCACGTTTCCTCAATAAGACGATTTCGATATCTGTCAAGGTCAAATACTTAGGTGTGATCTCGGAAAGGAAACTGAATTGGAAGTGTCACATTAAGGAGCGTACTGAGAAGGCTCACAGATGTTGGGCACTATGTAGACGGGCCGTAGGCTCGAAATCGGGCCTGAATCGGAGAATAGTTTACTGGCTCTACAGGAGCGTGATTAGACATATATTTATGTACGCCTCAGTAGTTTGGTGAACTGCTATGGAGAAAAAGTGCAACATAAGGACCATGTTGCGTTGGCATAGGCGGAGCGATGAGGACCACGCCCACTAGGGCACTGGAGACTATTCTAGATATTCCATCCTTTGCCATACAGATTAAGTGCGAGGCAGCCACTGCGGCTATGAGGCTTAAGGCGATGGGAGAATGAGGATGGGAACAGCTCATACCATCGCGGTATAATCGAGGCGACGATAGGAAATCTGGAAGGAAGGGAAGAGGTTTCCGATCGGATACCTGAGAAGAACCTTGAAGTCGAGTGCGAGGCACTGCTGCCATCGGCACAGTCTTAGATTGACCGAACCCTAGTATTGCCATCTGAAAGATCATGTTACACGGATGGATCAAAGCTGAAGGACAGAGTGGGCCTGGGGGTTTACCTTGAGAACCCAGGGACTGAGATCTGTTTTAGACTGCCTGACCATAATACGGTTCTGCAGGCGGAGATCCGGGCGATTACAGAATGCATAAAGTGGTGTAGTGCTTACGCGAGGACGTCGAGTGCGAACATCTTTACCGACAATAAAATTGCCATAAGGGCAATAACAACCAGGACGGTAAGGTCACGAACAGTCTTGCAGTATAAGAAGGAGATTAACGCCTTCTCTGTCGATGGCAAAATCCGCATCGTTTGGATGTCGGGCCATAACGGAGTAAGGGGAAATGAAAAAAGGGCAGACGATTTGGCGGTGAAGGCCAGAGGACTGCCGTCAATAACCTTGGTTAACCCAAAGCCTTTCGGGTCGACGCAGTCCGAGCTAAGGGAGTGGGCGACGAATGCGCATGCAACATTGTGGAACAGCGAAACGGTCGACAGGACGGCGAAAATCCTATGGGGGGATCCAAAGGCTATTACTGAAAGGAAGCAAGAAGGAGGTCAGTATCATATTGGTATCATAACGGGACACATAGGACTACAAGTGCACTTATGTAAAATCGGTGCGGCAAGTGATAGCATGTGTAGGGCATGCGGGAAAGATGATGAGACGTTGAAGCATTTCGTTTGTTATTGCCCGACTTTCGCGTCCAACAGATACCGGTACTTAGATTCTTACTTCTTAACTTAAAATTTTCTTTTTAGAGGATACTTTATAGTTTTTAGAGCACACAACAAGCCGATTACCGGCTTAGTTGTATGTCTATAGTGGCATGGGGCGGATTAATATCTGCACCCTCTTTTCAACCTAACCTATCCGATTTGGCTAAAATTTTGCACATGTAGTTTTGGCACGACTTCCAACAACTATGCCGAGTATGGTCCAAATCAGTATATAACCTGATATAGCTGCCTTATTAACCGATCGCACAAATTTGGCTTTCTAAGCCTCTGGAGGGCGCAATTATTACTCGATTTGCCTAAAATTTTGAAAGTGGTATATTTCTATGACTTCTTAAAGCCATGACAAGTACGGCCCATAACGGTCAATAACTTGATATAGCTCATATTGTATTTGAAAAAGTCATCCAACGAACTTGACAAATGCTATCCATGGTGGAGGGTATATAAGATTCCTCCTGGCCGAACTTAGAAAGCTTTTACTTGTTGTTTGTTTTTTTTTTTTAATTCGTTATAGAAATTTCTTTCTTGTTTTTTTCACTACAAAATTTTGTAGAAATTCATTTCCCATCAATAATACTGATGAATTTGAAAAAATATAACAACAGTTTTCCGATTCTTTGATATTCCATCTACAAACCATAACAAAACGCAAATTTTATCCCAACTAAAAAAATCAAATTGAAAATTGCTTTTCTCTTCCATGAATTTCCAAGAAAATTGAATGCAAAACAATTGTAATACACAACAAATAGATACCATAGATATTAAGATATAAAAATACAATTTAAATAAAACAAATCCCAACAAGCTCGCAATGGAGGAGGGAGGGAGAAGGAAGAAAAAAAAAGCCAAAGCTACATGGTGAACAGACAGCTAAACGGACATACAAATCCATGCATATCCTCCAAAATGTCAAATAGCAAAGTGAAATGATTTTAGGCTATTGATAAGCATTTGACTGCTGGCACTTGACATTTTATCAGGCAGCAGGGCAATTGGAATTGGGATGATTCAGTCGAATGACAAAAGCAGGCAAAAAAAAGCATCGTTGAAAAAAATCCTACAAAATAAAGCTTTAAAAACAATATTGGGAAAATAGGAGAGCAAAGATATGTTTGTGTTTAAGACTAGCAATTTAAAGGTTAATTTGAAATCAAAGCAAGACAACAAAAACGTTTTGAACCAAACATAAGTAGGAAATTCTTATCACTAGGCTTGCTAACAATAATTTGATTAGAAAATACCACGTTAAAGTTGGCACTGCGCTCTTGATGGTAAGAGGAAAACAATAGATAGTCTTTTTGTTGGGAAATGTAGAGGAAAAATGTGAGGAAAAAACTTATATTGGGTTGCCCAAAAAGTAATTGCGGATTTTTCATATAGTCGGCGTTGACAAATTTGTTCACAGCTTGTGACTCTGTAATTGCATTCTTTCTTCCGTCAGTTATCAGCTGTTACTTTTAGCTTGCTTTAGAAAAAAAGTGTAAAAAAAGTATATTTGATTAAAGTTCATTCTAAGTTCTATTAAAAAAAACATTTACTTCCTTTTAAAAAATCCGCAATTACTTTTTAGGCAACCCAATATATTCGTGTTTTTATGTGAGAAAACAATGCAGACATATTTTAACGCCCGATTTTTAAGAATAAACCACTATCGAGAGATAAAATAGCTGCATATTACTATAGGTCATTTCTAACATATAAAATTTAGTGCATTCTTATTGCGGTAAAATTTAATTCTCTAATCAAACTGCAAAACATCCGTGTTTACTGCTTTAACCTTAGAAAGAGTTTTGATGCTTTAAGGCGCATAAAACAATTGCATACTTCTGGATGTTACATTGAAATTTAAAAAAAGTAATGCATACTTTTGGGAGGAAGCATTTTTCATAAAATTTTTACATGAAGATATAGTGCATTTGAGGGATGTTTATGGCCACGAAAAAAGTATTGTATATACAGAAGCAATATTAAGATTTAAAAACTATTGCATACTTTTAAATGGAAAGGTAAAATCTTCTCACTATTTTTTAAATTGGAATGATTGGTTAAAACCCTAATCATTAGAGAGTAAAATTGACTTATTTTGATGACTTGTAATGAATGTTTCTGTCTTCGCTTGAAATTATTTAAATGAGCTAAGTTCTTTAAAGGATGCCAAACGCGAATGCATTTTTCCACATTGGAATTTTAAAAACTATTGCATACTATTCAAGCAAGCAATTTTTTAGTGTTTTATAAAGAAAGCATCACACATTATTTAAAATGCCAAGTCAGCAAAAGTTTTGCATATTTCCAGTTGTAATACTTTAAAAGAAAAAAAAAAAGTTGCATACTTTTAGAACTTAAACTTAAATCTGAAGCGACCTATTAAAAATGCTGAACTATTCCGTGTATGATAATTAATCCTGGGAACCTAGTATAGCCTTGTAGAACTTCACTACAGAGAGGTCGCGCTTGGTGACAAACTGTGAGATAGATTTAAAAAAACGAGTAAAAGCGTGCTACGTTCGGCAGGGTCGAATCTTATATACCCTCCACCATGGATAGCATTTTTCAAGTCTTTGAATGAGTTTTTCAAATAGAAAAACACCAGTAATAGAAACACACTACCTTCAAATTTTCGGGCAAATCGAACTTTTTAATCCTCTTGCGCCCTCCAGAGGATTAAAAAGTCAAACTTGGAGATCGGTTTATATGGCAGCTATATCAGGTTATATACCGATTTATACCATACTTGGAACAGTTGTTGGAAGTCATACCAAAACCACATGTGAAAATTTTCAACCATATTGGATAAGAATTGCGCCCTATAGAAGCCCAAGAAGTTTAATCGGGAGATCAGTTTATATGGCGTATATTACGCACTGATTTAGCACAGCTGTTCGGAGTTATACCAGAAAACTTCATGCAAAATTTCAGCCAAATCGGATAAGAATTACGCCCTCTAGAAGCTGTAGAAGTCAAGGCCCAAGGTCGGTTTGTATGAAAGCAATATTAGGTTATGAACCGATTTAAGCCATTGATGGAAGTGATACCATAACATCACATGCAAATTTTCTAATTTTCATGAGCGGGTTAGACATCGAATCAAATCTACTCACGGATGACAGTAACCTCTGTCATTCGTACTCATTCGACCATAGGCCGAGTCTTCGAGAGATTAAGGACAAGAGGCGGGTTATGGACAATACACTCTGCCAGGATTTGCTGGCATTTTCTGAGTGGGGTCGAATGAATCGAGTAGATTTTAATGCACGGAAGACTCAGTGCTGTTTGTTGTCACACAAACGATTCGCTGACCCATTACGATCATCTTTGTCTATCAACGGTGTAGATGTTGAGCAATCAGAAGCTCTTGACGTTCTGGGCATGAAAATATAAAGTGATGTCCGTTGGGCTAAACATGTATTTCAAGTGTTTAGGCTTCCTTAAACGGTGTAGGAATTACTTCACTCCGTCTGATCTTAACATCTACACCACTTTCATAAGGCCGAAAATGGAGTACAACTCACATGTATGGGCTGGAGCTTCAAAATCATCCCTGGAGCTACTGGACCGTGTACAGAGGAGAGCGATGGCGCTGATTGGGGACAGTGGGGTATCCAACTCTATTGCCTCCCTTCATTATCGTCGCAATGTGGGTTGTTTGGCGCTGTTCTATCAGTACTTTCATGGTGTGTGTTCGTCTGATATTCCCCTTCTTATTCCTGATATAAGGATGTATGTCAGGGATAGTAGACATTCCAGGAACTCACACTCGTTTGTAATTGATTGGCCAGTGGACAGCAGAATGCATTACAGAGAGAATTCTTATTTCGCCCGAACCGTTCGTATGTGGAATCGACTTCCGGCTAATGTTTTTTCCACCCACTTTGACATCCATAGATTTAAGACAAATGTTAATAAGCACTACATACTTTTCCCCCTCCAATTCCTAATTTCCTCTCGCCAACGCAATGCACTGCATTCATAGGGGACATCCCATGCGTGTTGGCTGACAGAAAAAAAGAAATCGGATAAAAATTGCGCCTTCTAGAAGCTCAAGAAGCTTCAAAAAATGGGCCAATATGGCCCATTTACAATCCCAACCGACCTACACTCATAAGAACTATTTGTGCAAAATTTCAAGCGCCTAGCTTTACTCCTTCGAAAGTTAGCGTGCTTTCGACAGAAGGACGGACGGACAGACGGACGGACATGGCTGGATCGACTTAAAATATAATGACGATCAAGAATATATATATGGGGTCTTATTTCGAGGTGATACAAACGGAATGACCATCCAATGGTAGAGGGTATAACTAGTTAAAAAATTTGGTAAAGATATCTTTTTGAAATTTAAAATAGTTATAGCTTAGATGTTAACGAGATATGCAAAATTTTAAGGCCTTAGATGGCCCGAGCGGCTCTTGGCAAGCACCAAAAATTGGTTAACTCAGCATATCGAAAATTTGTTCATTAGCCCGGACTACCTAGAGCTTTAAAATTTTGTATATGATCCCGTTAACACCTCAGTTCTAACCATTTACAATTTCAAAGAAATATATCTAATCGTTCTCAAACGGCTTACATCTGTTACGTTTTACGTTGAAAACTATTTACATGTGTTAAGAGCGTTAAGGCCATTTCGAATTTAAAGAAAAAAAATATTGCATACTTTTGGAGGATATGTTAAAGTTTGTGTTTTTAGGAAAAAAATATATTAAATACTATTCTCAACAATATTCTTTGTATACTTTTGGCATTAAACTTTTAACTGTAGCAATCGATTCTATCCCACTATGCGACTTGCCATTCGGACAAAATTGTACTTCTGTTACGTTTTACAAGAATGATTTTTACGTGGGTGGAAAACTATTATCATAAGTTTAGAGCGTTAAGGCGCTATTTTGAATTTAAAAAGCTATTGCATACTTTTAGAGGAAAGTTTAAAGTTTGTATTTTTAGAAAACAAAAATATATTATATACTATCCGCAACAATATTTTTTGTATGCTTTTGGCATTAAAACTTTGAACTGTAGCAATCGATTCTTTCCTATTGTGCAAAATTATATTTTTGTTACGTTTTACATGAATGATTTTTACTTGGGTTGAAAACTATTTAAATGAGTTTAGAGCGTTTAGGCGCTATTTCGAATTTAAAAAACTATTGCATACTTTTAGGGGGTTAACATTTTAGTTTAAAAAAAAAATTGTATACTATCCGCAACAATATTCTTTGTATGCTTTTGGCATTAAACCTTTAAACTGTTGCAACCTATTAAAAATGCATGCTCCATGATTGTAAACTGTTGTAATAAGTTTAGCAAGTTTATTTGAGGTATTCGGTTGCAAATCGCTTTGACAACTCTTGTTACATTTTATTAATCATGATTCTTACTTGGTCGAAAACTATTTAAATAAAAAGGAAAATTATTGCATACTTCCAGGTACACTTTATTTTAAGATAAAAACTATTGCATACTTTTAGGACTTATGCTTTCATCTATAGCAACCGCAATTTTTAAAACTGTTTAAATGATTTAAGAGGTTTTAGGGATATAATAACAATTGGATTGGGACAACCGTGGTACATAGGTCAGCATTTTCGCCTTTAAACTTGGTTTTCTTCACACTCATGCTGAGAAATTTCGATTGGCCAATAGGCATGCAAATCTTTTCTGATACAAAGGAAAGGCAATTTGCATATTTCAGGTGTCAAACAAATTTCACTCATAAAAGGGTCAAATAAATATTATAAAGGTATAAAGGCATTGAATTCGTCCGGGCCTATCTTTGGATACCCACAACTTAGGGTATATACGTAAACCACCTTTCGCCATAATCCAGTAAAAGTGCATCTCTTTTTTACCCATAGAAGTTATATCAAAATATGGTCCGATTTGGACCAAACTTGACACGAACGTCGTGTCATTGTTCAAGTTTGTAAAACAGAATATTGTCCTTTTTATCAGCTGCATCCAAATATAGACCAATCTACACCATATATGGCAGGGATGTCGAAAAGCCTAACATAGGTAACTATGCCAAATTTTAGCCTTTCATGGGCTTAAGGCTTTAAATCTGGAAATCGGTCTATATATCAGCTATATCCAAATAAAGGTCATGGGGGCATATTGATCGCGGATTTTGAAGGGCCTTACACAGCTCACTGTGCCAAATTTGAACGACATTGGGTAATAATCGATATTTTATGGTCCCAAGGACAAAAATCGGTTTATGTGGCAGTTATATCCAAATATAAACCAATCGGAACCATATAAGGCAAGGAGCATTTCATCTCATTAAACTCTAAAAATCATAAAAATATCAGTACATAGAATTTTTTATATTTTCAAAAAAAAAAAAATTGGATAGTTAATATTGGGTTGCCCAAAAAGTAATTGGGGATTTTTCATATAGTCGGCGTTGACAAATTTTTTCACAGCTTGTGACTCTGTAATTGCCATCTTTCTTCTGTCAGTTATCAGCTGTTACTTTTAGCTTGCTTTAGAAAAAAAGTGTAAAAAAGTATATTTGATTAATGTTCTATTAATTCTAAGTTTTATTAAGGATGCATTTACTTTCTTTAAAAAAATCCGCAATTACTTTTTGGGCAACCCAATAATTAATAAGAAATACGTATAAGAACTTGCCATTTTTATGTTGACTTAAATCTAGACCTTTCCAAAGCTGCAATCACCTTTTTTGTCTTTAATGCAGAATTTTATATTCCTCTTTAGTGATTATTGGTACTTTGTTTTGCAACATTATAGAAAAATCATTGCTTACAAACACCTGGGTGTCGATTATTACTTAATTACCACTGCATGTTGTTTATTGAAAGAAATTTTTATAAATTATGATGCATACAATGTTTTTTAATGACCCCCCTCTTCGCACACAGCGCTGAGATAAACACATTCTCGCTTCCAGTTCTAGCCTTTTTTTTTCTTAAACCTATTAATGAAGTAATTTCTTTTAATTACCTCCCCTAAAACTATGCTATAATAAAAATATTATTTATTAGTTACAAGCATATTTTGCAACAAATACCACATGTTATATGAGTTTTAAACATGATATGCAACACTGGATAGCAATAACCTAAAAAAAGGAAAAAAAAGGAATAGAAAAAGTTATCGAAAGGACTCTGCAACCGAATTAAGGAGTAATACCAACAATTTTCCTTATAGTCCCTGGCTAGAAGCTAAAATCAGGTGAAAATATATTTAAGTTTGTTGAGTAAGGGGAACTTCAAACACACAGATACACACACAGCTAAGAAAGTCCTGTTTCTTAATGGAATTTCATTATTAGGTAGCAGCCTTAGTAGTTTTTGCTACCGCCAGCCAAGATTGTTAATGTTGCCAACACTCCTCATAAACTTGTTAACACAAAAGGCAAACACTAATAAAATTTCATCAATAATCAACCAGGCCAAAAATCTACAGACCACAGGCCTTCTTATACTCCTGCAAAATGCACCATACAATGTAAATAACTGGAAAAACGAAAATTGTTGTCCTGTTTTTCAGGGTAGATTTTCATTGAAGTCATAAAAAAGAGTAGTCCAGACGGACGAACGGACGGACAGTCGAATGAATGGATGGACAGGCCAACGCTTGGTTTCATCAACAAAACAGACATACATTAGCTCGATTTGGGCCGATTGCCATTCAGCATCCCTTAAGTGATATAATGACCGGTCAATGCTGCAATATATGCAGCAAAAGGTATAGAAAAACGAGTTTCTGGCATACGAACAGCACAACACCAACAAGAAATAATAATGAAATGTTTGTTATACACAGATGCTAAGGCATAGACACACACGTAGAGACCTACGCAAACATAGGCTAATTATGACTTGTGTAAATACAATACAATCACATCAACTGGATTCGGAACCGGAACAACAAGAACTATAAGACTAAACGTAACCTACAATATATGGCAAACACATGTGTGTCAGTTTGTTTGTGTGGCATGTGTGTAATGCCTTGAACTCACACACGGCATAGATATTAAGTCTGTAAGTAAGCGATACACTAAAGAACAATTGTAATTATACCCATTGGTATGGTGGGGTAGGGTAGTATGCTTAGTTCCAGGGAGTATTGGTAACACTAGGACAAAAGGGGAATGCGTAAAAATACTGATAAACTGGAAGACAAAACTAATATTTGATTTTTTTCTTAACTGAAAAGCAATTTTTTCCAAAAAGAAAAAAGTAAAATCGGACCAATATTGAGACTTGAAATGATTAAAGAAGATAAATCGGGAGATTGGTTCATATGGGAGCTATATCAGGTTATAGACCGATTCGGACCGTTCTCGACACAATTGTTGGAAGTGATAAAAGAACACCATGCGCAAAATTTTAGACAAATCGAACAAAAATTGTGGCTCGTAAAGGCTCAAGAAGTCAAATCGGGAGATCGGTTCATATGGGAGCTATATTAGGTTATAGACCGATTTGGACCGTACTCAACACTGTTATTAGAAATCATAATAGAACGTTATCTGCAAAATTTCAGCTAAATTGGACAAAAATTGAGGCTTTGAGGGGCTCAAGAAGTCAAATCGGGAGATCGGTTTATATGGGAACTATATCTTAATCTGAGCCGATATATCCCATTTGTGATTCCCAACGACCTACATATATATAAAGTATCTGTGCAAAATTTCAAGCGGCTAGCTCTACGCGTTCGACCGATATCGTGATTTCGGCAAACGAACGGACGGACGGACATGGCTAGATCGAATCAAAATGTTGAGACAATTCAGAATATTTATACTTTATGTGGTCCTATATCAATATTTCGAGATGTTACAAACGGAATGACTAGACTAGTAAACCCTAGTCCAATGGTGGTGGGTATAAAAATTAAATCGTTGCGCTTTATTTGTCTATTCCGTATAGACTCAAAAATGGCTAAGCCTATTTTGATGAAGTGTTCACAGATGGTAGAGCTTGACCCCCGGTGAAAATAGGGTTCTAAATTTTTTGATGTCCGCAGGGGGGGGCGGACCCTCCCCCTTACCCTAATTTTCAAAAACGCGAGATTTTGGAGATGGGTGCACCGATTTAAACAAAATTTTGTATACCTCCTTATGGTAACCCAGAAACACAAAACTTGTATAAAACTATGGGGTGGTCAAATAAGCTGGGGGGACGCCCCACCCAAAAACCCATACAAAAGGATATAATTGCCGATTGGGACAATATGGGTATCAAATGAAAGGTATTTAAGTGTAGAGTATGAACTTGGCACACAAATTTCCCCTCAGGTGTTCCCCAGCCTCAATAAACCCACCAACTGGACACTTTCACCGCTTCGGCAATATGTGTGCCAAATGAAAAGTATTAAAAAGTAGAGTACAAATCTTACATACAAATTTATTTCTTGGTTTCTGAGGTGCCTCATCAACACCCTAAAACCCCCCAGCAGGGAATGTTTAACAATTGGGACACTATAAATATCAAATGAAAGCTTTTTAAAAGTAGATTAAAAATCTGATATAAAAGTTTATTCCTTAGTGTCCGAGGGGCCTCCCAACCCCCAAAACCCCACCAGCGGGGCTTATACAATAATTGGGACAATATAGATATCAAAGGAAAGGTATTGAAAAGTAGAGTTAGAATCTGAAAAAAAAAGTATTTCTGGCTATCTGAGGCGCCTCCCAAAACCCCTCAACAGGACATATTTACAATTGGGACAATATATGTATCAAATGAAAGATCTTTGGGAGTTGACCAGGAATCTGGTATACACATTTAGCAGAGTCTGGGACCGGCATACCCACTAAATACCTTTCAATATGACGTCTAGATTCATCGGGATAATATGGGAATTACAAAAAAGGTCTATGAAAGTATAGTTCGAATCGAATGTTGATATTTGTTTAAGGATCCAAGTATCTGGGCCACGTCTTGCGGTTCAGCAGGACATGTAGATCGTCACAATAAAGGACTCAAATAAATGGTGTTTTGGGTGGGACCGACTCTCTCCTCCCAATATTAACAACACCAAAATGTCATGTAGTACGACTGGGAACATGTTGTACACAAGTGCAAGGCGTGTCAGAGGGCAATCCCCCTCCCCATCCTACCCAAAACAAAGAGGAATTTAAAATAATATGTGAAAGCCAACCAGGATAGAACAGGACAACAATAAAAAGGTCTTTGCTAGTAGGGTACACTTTTTGCCCCCAAATTGGAATAGACACAGAAAGAACCTGCGGATCTTAAAAAAAAGTGCTATCCCAAGTGGTGGCTTGAAAATATGTTTTTGAATGTGTTTGAATTGCGCCATCTAGCGGCTCAAGAGGTCAAGATTTAAGATAGGTCAATATCGCTGCTACATCAAAACATGGATCGATATGACCCATTTATAATCCCAACCGACCTACACTAATAAGAAGTAATTGTACAAAATTTCAAATGGCTAACTTTACCCGTTCGAAAGTTAGCGTGCTTTCGATAGACAGACGGACGGACGGACAGACGGACGAACATTCGTAGATCAACTTAAAATGTAATGACGATCATGAACGTATATACTTAATGGGATCTTAGACATATATTTCGAGGAGTTACAAACAGAATGATGAAATCAGTATACCCCCATCCTATGGTGGAGGGTATAAAAAAACATCAGCCAAATGGCCACCAAGATTACTCGTACAGAACCATACTGGGTGATTCAAAATAGCACCTCTTGTTGAAAAACTCTATGCAATGCTTTGAGTCATTTGAACTTAAGGTTGGTATACATACCTCTTGTTGAAAAACTCTACATTCTCACACAAACTTAAGGTTTAAATAACTGACATTTTGTGGGAATGATGTTCATAACGGTCGGTGCATGAAATCAACAACGTGTGTTCACAAAATCATACCCGCATGTTGATAATATTTTTGTAAACTTCTGTTAATGATAATGACACCAATGATGTATGATTTTGCAACGTCATTATACCCTACACTACCACTGTGGTACAGGGTATGATAATAACTTAGTGAATTAGTTTGTAACACCCAAAAGGAAGAGAGATAGACCCATTGATAAGTATACCGATCGAAATAGAATCACTTTCTGACTATAGGTCGCAATTATAATCCGATCGTCTTAAAATTTGGTATGAGCGGATTTTTTCGGCCTGAAGACGAAGCCTATTGAAATTGGAAAAATCGGTTCTGATTTGAATATAGCTTCCATATATATGTTCGTCCGATTTGCAGTAACACTGCAATAATATGGTAATTAGTTAACCGATTTTCTCGAAATTTGGCAGGAAGGATTTTCTTATGACTCCCGACATTGCAGGCGAATGTCGTAGAAATCAGTTCAGATTTGGATATAGCTCCCATATATATGTTCGTCCGATTTGCAGTAATAATGCAATAAAATGGTCATTTGTTAACCGATTTTCTTGAAATTTGACAGGAAGGATTTTCTTATGACTCTCAACATTGCAGGCGATTTACATAGAAATCAGTTCAGATTTGGATATAGTTCCCATATATATGTTCGTCCGATTTGCAGTAATAATGCAATAAAATGGTCATTTGTTAACCGATTTTCTCGAAATTTGACAGGAAGGATTTTCTTATGACTCCCGACATTGCAGGCGAATTTCATAGAAATCAGTTCAGATTTGGATATAGCTCCCATATATATGTTCGTCCGATTTGCAGTAATAATGCAATAATATGGTCATTTGTTACCCGATTTTCTCGAAATTTGGCAGGAAGGATTTCCTTAAGACTCTCGACATTACTGGTGAATTTCATAGAAATCAGTTCAGATTTGGATATAGTTCCCATATATATGTCCGTCCGATTTGCAGTAATAATGCAATAAAATGGTCATTTGTTAACCGATTTTCTCGAAATTTGACAGGAAGGATTTTCTTATGACTCCCGACATTGCAGGCCAATTTCATAGAAATCAGTTCAGATTTGGATATAGTTTCCACATATATGTTCGTCCGATTTACAGTAATACTGCAATAAAATGGTCATTTGTTAACCGATTTTCTCGAAATTTGACAGGAAGGATTTTCTTAAGACTCCCGATATTGCAGGCGAATTTCATAGAAATCAGTTCAGATTTGGATATCGCTCCCATATATATGTTCGATTTTAACATCCGTTGTTAGTATGACCCAAATCGGTAGATGACTCTATATAGCTCTCATTAAAAACCAATCTCCCGATTTTATACCTTGAGCCCCTGCAGCCCGCAATTGTAATCCGATTTTGCAGAAATTTCGCACAAAGTGTTCTATAACAACTTCCAACAGCCATGGTAAATATTTTTATAATGGGTCCATAATCTTTTATAACTCCCACATAATCCGATGTCCCGGTTAGCCTTCAATGGCCCCTGGAAGCTTAAATTTTTGCCTGGTTTGCCAGAAGTTTGGTATATACGTTAATTTTTGGAAATATTTACCAGAATCCTTGCCGGTGGTTTCCCAAGATGCGGCCCGTTTGAACCTAGCACGTATTTGAGCTTTCCAAAGTCACTGTAGCGTAATACAAAGTCTCATCCTGCCTGCCGTTTCCCTTCAAATTCTTGCTCTTCTTTACTGGCGTTAATTTTTTTGTATGTTTGCCTGCTGGAAACTTAACGACTGCAATGTGTTCTTGCCTCTCTGCAATGATATGATGATATTCGAAAAGACATTCTCACACTCACACCAAGGCATATAAGGATATTTTCTTTTTCTCAAAATACAATCACAAATACACACACACACACACAAACGCCTCGGGTTTATTATTGTATTTGTATATGTTAGGGCCAGTGTCCATTTGGTTGTCTGTCTGGCTTGTGTGTGGTTGCCGTTTTTGTGATTGCGTTTGTCCATGTTTATGAAGCATCACAAAATGATACGAAAATGTTTCGTCATAAACTTCAATAATCGTAAATATAGATTTTGGGTTTTAACGAAAAACACAAAATTAATAGTGACCACCATTACAGTGTGTGTGTGCGTGTGTGTGTGTGCCCAAGGGGAAAATTCAAGGAGGTGGCATTTCACCGAAAGGTTAAAGTCGGTAAAGTTGGGGGAGTGAGGGAGTTTCTTGTTTGTTGCTGCTGCTACTGCCTCATAATGTTTGGTTAACATTTTTATGACACTGATAATATTGGTCGTCCTTGGGTCATTTTACAAATATATTTATTTGTGTCTCTTTGGCACAATAATACGCAATTTTATAGACTTTTTCTTTTGGGGGGGCTTTTGCTAATGTTGCACTTGCTGCCCTAACGCCGCCGCTGCCTTTTGGTGGCCAACGCGTATCAGTTTTTATTGTCTATATAAATTTTGATCAAAATAAGACACGTAATAAACATCAACATTCATTAGAGACAAGACACCAGAATGAAGGCCCAATTAAAGAAGGAAAGGGAAAAAGCAAAGGAAATGAGTGAAAATTATTGGAAAAAATAAAAAAATGATTTTTGAGAACAAAAATGGCAAAATCTTTGATAAATAATTACAAAACTTTATTGAATTTTTATTTTATGGTCAAATTGGCCTATAGAAGGACCTTTAAGGTCAAGGCAATTAACAATTTCTCTTGCATACTTTTAGGATATCATACATGAATGACACCAACCATTCCTCCACAACCTATTATGAGTGGCATAGCCCTTCATTCGCCTCTTTGCAAACTGCCGCTTCATTAAATGACAATTGGCATATATCCTGCGTAACAAATATCTAATATCCTGGCCAAGAAAACACAATTAAAAAAAGGTCAAGGCAATAAACAATTTCTTTTGCATACTTTAAGGATATCATACATCAATGCCACCAATCATTCCTCTACAACGTATTATGAGTTGCATAGCCCTTTATTCGCCTCTTTTCAAAACTGCCGCTTCATTGAACGACCATTAGCATATATCCTGCGTAACAAATATCCTGGCCAAAAAAAAACACAATTAAAACCCATGGCATTTAGTCAATGGTCATTTTATGGAGTCCATACAGTAAAACGCTGCAAATTGCAATTTCATATAGCATAGCAATGTAAATATTCAGGCTATATCATTCAAACCCGGTCTCTCTCCCCTTTCCTCCGTAAGGAGGCGAGATGGACACAGAGATATCCCTGGAATTCTCTACACTCACCATATCGCTGTCCACAAATTCACACGCATTTTATTTACATTTTATATTTTTATCCACATCATCATCATTGCCATCAGAATGGCACGCTGTGTATCCTCCATGCAATGCATGCATGGAGATATAGAGTGAAGTGCACAGCACATTCATTGCATGATGTCCATTCAATTGTAAAACAATATAAACAATTAAAAATAAGCTGCGGATTTAGTTGCTCTTACACATGTTTTGTGGCCAGGACCATAATAAATTCTATGGTGCATCAATTGCAGGCCATGAAAGTCAATTGCTGCATTATGATGTCTGAGGGTGTAGCAAATATTACATAAATTGTTCAACTTTAAATCCAAGAGGAAATGAAAGGGAAGTTTAGGTTAGGTTAGGTTGAAGTGGCAGTCTGCCATCAGACTCACTTAGAAATTTTCGTTCATTGTGATACCGCAGGAACAGAAGAAGGAAAATGCCTCCCTTTGAACCATCCAAACCGCTTTAAAAATCCCAATCACTTGTGAATGTTCGCATCCGCTAAATCAGACAGGTTCTCAAAGAGATGAGAACCTAAAGTGAAACTCTTTCTGACTGCCAGTACGGGACACACACACAAGGTGTTCTATAGTCTCTTCCCCTTCGATGTCCTCAAAGCTTCTGTAAAAGTCGTTGCTGGCAACCATCAGACTGTCAGCATATTTTCCGATTAAACAGTGACCTATCATGACGGACACAATGACTGAGACGCCTATTGAAGCCAGTGATAACAAAGCGGTAGACATCTTCAAGTCTAGATTAGGTTAAGTAAGGTGGAAAAGAGGGTGTAGATATTAATCCGCTCCATGCCACTATGGGCATACACCTAAGCCAGTAATCGGCTTGTTGTGCGCTCTAAAAACCAAAAAGTAACCTCTAAAGAAAAAATTTTATGTTAGGAATTCCGTGCTACTTACAAAATCTTTAATTGTTTTCCATACCACTCCCCTAAGTTGGTTCATATCTGGTACTGTGTCTCCACCTAAGTGCCGGTATCTGTTAGACGCGAAGCCGGGCAATGACAAGGGAAATGCTCCAACGTATCATCATCTTCCCCGCATGCCCTACACATGCCATCACTTGCCGCACCGATTTTACATACGTGAGCCCGTAGTCCTATGTGTCTTGTTATGATACCAATAGCTATACTGATCTCCTTCTGGCTTCCTTTCAGTAAGAGCCTCGTCTTCTCACGATCTGGATCCCCCCATAGGATTTTCGCCGTCTTACCGACCGTTTCGATGTTCCACAATGTTGCATGCGCATTCGTCGCCCACTCCCTTAACTCGGACTGCGTCGACCCGAGAGGCTTTGGGTTAACCAAGTTTATTGACGGCAGTCCTCTGGCCTTCACCGCCAAATCGTCTGCCCTTTCATTTCCCCTTTCCTCTGTTATGGCCCGGCACTCAAACGATGCGGATTTTGCCATCCTCAGAGAAGGCGTTTAGCACCACACCACTTCATGCATTCCGTGATCGCCCGGATCTCCGCCTGCCGGACTGTATTATGGTCAGGCAGTCTAAAACAGATCTCAGTCCCTGGGTTCTCAATGTAAATCCCCAGGCCCACTCTGTCCTCTAGCTTTGATCCATCCGTGTAACATGATCTTCCAGATGGCAATACTAGGGTTCCGTCAATCCAAGACTGTGTCGATGGCAGCAGGGCCTTGCACTTGACTTCAGGGTTCATCTCAGGTATCCGATCGAAAACCTCTTCCCCTCCTTTCCTTTCGTCCCCTCGATTATACCGCGATGGTATGAGCTGCTCCCATCCTCAATCCATTCTCCCATCGCCTTTAGTCCTTTAGTCTAGGGTCGGATATCTAGAATAGTATCCAGTGCCCTAGTGAGCGTGATCCTCATCGCTCCGCCTATGCCAAAACAACATGTTCTCTGAACCTGTTTTATGGTCCTTATGTTGTACTTTTTCTCCATAGCAGTCCAGCAAACTACTGAAGCGTTTGGTGGACTGCTATGTCTTGACGCTAAAGTCTAGACTAGGCCACATAGTTTTGGAATGCTTACAGCCGCCTCTTTGTGACCATCTATCATTCCTTGTCCTTCGGGCCTGGTCCTGAAAACTTAGCTTACATGTCGCTAGAGGCATACTCACAGATTTCAGTATCCCTGGAATGTGTAGGGTATTTCCTAATCTCCCAAACTGGTCTGCTTTACAATTCCCTGGGATATCGCTGTGGTCCGGCACCAAGAACAGATGAATTTTGAACTGTTGAGCCATCTCGTTGAGAGATCTGCGACAGTCGAGGGCGGTTTTTGAATTCAGAGAAACGTTCTCCAGAATTGGCTGCCTG
The DNA here is from genome assembly GCF_963082655.1 of Stomoxys calcitrans. NCBI lineage: Eukaryota > Metazoa > Arthropoda > Insecta > Diptera > Muscidae > Stomoxys > Stomoxys calcitrans. The sequence continues at coordinate 8,065,997 of NC_081555.1, read as the reverse complement.
GCTGTCTGAGAAGATATTTATGCCATTTGTCGTAATGATTCCACCACTTCCTTAATTGCATGGATCTCCGCTTGATACACACTGCAGTGGTCGGATTACATTTTCGATATGACCAAGTCTAGATCTTTAGAGTACATCCCAAAGCCTACCTGGTCGATTAGTTTGGAACCATCCATATAGTAGTCTATGTAAGTTTTGGTACCAGGGTTATCGTAGTTCCAATCGGTTCTATCAGTAATAGTGGTACAGTACCTTTTTATCAAAAAACGGCTCAGGTATGGTGTAATCCACACTGCCTGGAACATCGGATATTGTATCAAGGATAACACCGTGTCTGTAGCCGCCACATGACCAATATGAAAACTCAATTTACCTCACGGCAGTGGTCGCTGCAATTTGTCTAGCCACAAAGTCCTGATGCATAAGATGTAGCATTAAGTTCAATGCATCAGATGGTGTCGTCCTAATTGCGGCTGTGATGCACAAACAAGCCATTCTTTGTATCTAGTTAAGTATTGAGCAGTAGTTGGACTTTTGAAGCGCCGTCCACCAGACCACAACACCATATAGCATATAAATCTGACAACTGCAGTATATACCCAATGCATGACCCGCGGTCTAAACCCCCAAGTTTTTCCCTAGGCTCTCTTGCAGGTGTATAGGGCAAGAGTTGCCTTTCTTGCCCTTCCCAAAATGTTGGATTTGAAGTTCAGTTTCCTTTCCAGCCAAACACCCAGGTATTTTGCGCTTTCTGTAAATGGAACATTCTCTCCTCCCAAGAAGACAGGTTCCAACGTAGGCAACTTGTGTCTCCTGCTGAAAACAACTACTTCTGGCTTGCACGGATTCATACATAGACCACTTTCGGTAGCCCACTTTGCTGTTGCACGTAGAGCTTCCTGAGGTATATCTTTTAGAGTGCTTCGAAAATTTCCGCTAACCGCAATTGCCACGTCATCAGCATACGCGACCACTTTTACGCCTATTTCTTCCAGAGACAATGATATATGGTTAATGGCTATATTCCAAAGTAGAGGAGATAGTACACCTCCCTGAGAGAAAAGGGAAATGCTAATAAAAAACTATTGGGTTGCCCAAAAAGTAATTGCGGATTTTTTAAAAGAAAGTAAATGCATTTTTAATAAAACTTAGAATGAACTTTAATCAAATATACATTTTTTTCACTTTTTTTCTAAAGCAAGCTAAAAGTAACAGCTGATAACTGACAGAAGAAAGAATGCAATTACAGAGTCACAAGCTGTGAAAAAATTTGTCAACGCCGACTATATGAAAAATCCGCAATTACTTTTTGGGCAACTCAATAGAAAGGAAGGGCAAAAGTTGGGCGTATAAGTACAGACAGACATACAGACAGACATACAGACAGACAGACAGACAGATATACAGACATACAGACAGACAGACATACAGACAGACGGACATGGCTAAATCGAATCAGAAAGTGATTCTGAGTCGATCGGTATACTTATCAATGGATATCATTTGTCGAGTTCTTTGCGCGATATCTCTTTTTAGGCAAACAAGGAATAATAAATAGGAACTGTTATGGTATTGGAGCTATATCAAGTTATAGTCCGATTCGAACCATAAATGAATTAAATGCTGAACATTGTAGAAGTCATTGCGTAATATTTCAGTCCACTCGGATAAGAATTGCGCCTTGTAGAGGTTAAAGAAGCCAAATCGGGAGATCGGTTTATATGGGAGCAGTATCAAGCTGTAGATCGATTCAAATCATATTCGACACGTATGTTGAAGGTCATGGGAGAAAATAGTTGTACAAAATTTCTGCCACATCGGATGAGAATAGCGCCCTCTAGAGGCTCAAGAAGTCAAGATCCCAGATCGGTTTATATGGCATCTGTATCCAGGTTATATACCGATTTGCGCCATACTAAGCACAGTTATAAGAAGACATAACAAAACACCTCATGCAAATTTTGAACCAAATCGCTTGAGAATTGCGCCCTCTAGAGGCTCAAGAAGTCAAGATCCCAGATCGGCTTATATGGCATCTGTATCCAGGTTATGTACCGATTTGAACTATACTTACCACAGTTGTTGAAAGTCATAAAAAAACACCACTGGCAAAATTTCAGTCAAATCGGACGAGAATTGCGCCCACTAGAGGCTCAAGATTTCAAGATCCAAGATCGGTTTATATGGCAGCTATATCAAAACACAGACCGATTTGGCCCATTTACAATCCCAACCGACCTACATTTCTAGAAAGTATTTGTGCAAAATTTCAAGCGACCAGCTTTACTCCTTCGAAAGTTGGAGTGCTTTCGACAGACAGACGGACGGCTAGATCGACTTAAAATATCATGACGATCAAGAATATGTATACTTTATGGGGTCTTAGACGAATATTTCGAGGTGTTACAAACAGAGTGACGGAATAAGTGTACCCCCATCTTATGGTGGAGGGTATAAAAATTCAACAACCAAATCCTTTTAATGTCAGAAGCCTTCAAAACCATCCTTACTTTGTTAATAGTTAAGAATTCACCAAATTTCCATTTTCTTAAAGGTCATGCCTAAAAGGTCATACCAACAAAAAATATATTTTCAATTACATATGCATTGAAAAGCTAAATTGTTTATGTTGTCATTATAAATTATTCTATTCCCATCACGTCCATTAATATCAGCCATAGAGTCTATTTCCTTTCCAAATTTTCATCAAATGCAAAGGAAGAAAATGACGAATATTTCCATGGTGTCTTCCATGACAGAAATCGAGCTAATCTATCAAAGACATGCAAAAATTCAACAACACTGTTCAATACAACGCAGCTGATGGCCAACATGTTTACCCGCAATGGGCTACACCGCATATTTGCCATACGTTCAGTTTCAGCAGAAGTTAGTCAACTTCAATGCCACTACCACCACCATCACCACCACGAATGTCAGGATACCATCACCGACATCAACTCAGCAAAACATAACCAACACAAATGCATAAACACAGTAATGGAAATTGTCATTTATACCCAGGGATGGAATAAGAAATCATCTTCCACAAGAAGGCCTTCTCACAAAGTTCGTAGATGGTTTTCAATGTAAGGACAGGTGTTATGTCTACCGTTTCTGAGACAGACTATGAGTTTTTACGTCTCTATACTGTTAGCAGATTTTCTGGCATGCCTTTCCAGAAAGGCTTTTAAGAAAAATGTTGTCGTTTTTCGGAACAAGGCCTGCTGGTAGGACTTCTTACTCTTAGTGAAGCAATGGCAAAATCCATATTTGGCACCCAAGAAGCCTCCCCCAAAAAACCCATGGTACAACCAAGAGTGTCGAAATGCTACCAAAGCCAAGAATGCGACTTTAATAGCAACCCTGCAGTCAGAAGCCACCTTAGAGCAGAGGTTATCATGTCCGCCTATGACGCTGAAAGCCTGGGTTCGAATCCTGGCGAGACCATCAGATAAAATGTTCAGCTGTGGTTTTCGCCCTCCTAATGTTGGCAATATTTGTGAGGCACTATGTCATGTAAAACTTCTCTCCAAAGAAGTATCGCACTGCGGTATAGACCGATTTTGACCGTTCTTGGAACAGTTTTTGGAAGTCATAAGAGAACACTATATGCAAAATTTCAGCCAAATCGGATAAAAATCGCGGCTTGTAAGGGCTCAAGAAGTACAAGCAGGAGATCGGTTTATATGGGAACTAGTTCATGTTCTAGGCCGATTTAGACCGTTCTAGGCACAGTTGTTGAGAGTCATAACAGAACACTATGTGCAAAATTTCAGCCAAATCGGACAAAAATTGCGGCTTGTAAGAGCTCAAGAAGTCAAATCGGGAGATCGGTTTATATGGGAGCTATATCCAAATCCGATATGGCCCATTTGCAATCCCCAACGACCTACATAAATATTAAGTATATGTGCAAAATTTCAGGCGGCTAGCTTTATGGATTCGACCGCTATCGTGATTTCGACAGACGAACGGACATGGCTAGATCGACTCAGGATGTCGAGGCGATCAAGAATATATATCCTAGATCAATATTGCAAGATGTAACAAACGGAATGACTAGATTAGTATAGCCTATCCTAGTGTGATGGGTATAACAAGAGAGGAGCTGTTGGATTGTCAGCTAGTCTATTGAAGGCCGTAAACGGTACAGATAAGGCGTATGCATCAGCTGGTCAGCATAAACTGGAAGAAGAATTTCCATTGTTTCACGACATGTGTGAGTCAATTGGGGCCAAAAAAAAAAAACGTCGCGTATCATGGCTCGATATCGTTCACCATTGACGGTAACGTTTCTTTCGCGGTCGTTAAGAAAAATGCACCGCAATGCCACCTATGGGCTGGTGGCATTGCCCACACTGTCTGCTAATCTCGTTTGTAACTCCTCGAAATATTCATCTAAGACCCCTTAAATATATATATTCTTGATCTCCATGACATTTTGAGACGATCTGGCTAGTCGGCCCGTCCGTCTCTAACTAACTTTCGAACGAAGTAAGCTAGCCGTTTGAAATTTTGCACAAATACTTCTAAATGGGCTATCTCGGTCCATGTTTTGATATAGCTGCCATATAAACCGATCTTGAATCTTGACTTCTCGAGCCTCTGGAGGGCGTAATTATTAGCCGGAATTATGCATGTCATGTTTTGTTATGACTTCCAACAACTGTGCCAAATATGGCTTAAATCGACCCATAATCTGATATAGCTGTCATACAAATCGATCAGGGTCTGACTTCTTGAGCCTCTAGGGGGCGCAATTCCTACCCGATTTGGCTGAAATTATGCATAAGGTATTTTGGTATGACTTCCAACAATTGTGCTAAGTATGGTTGAATCGGTCTATAACCTGATATAGCTGTCATATAAACTGATCAGGGGTCTTGACTCCCTGAGCCTCTAGAGAGCGTAATTCATTTTCGATTTAGCTGAAATTTTGCAGGACGTGTTTTGTTGTAACTTCCAATAGCAGTGCTAAATATGGTTTAAATCGGCCCATAACCTGATATAGCTGCCATATAAACCGATTTGTTATCTTGACGTTTTGAGCTTCTGGAGGGCGCAACTATTAGCCAATTTGGTTGAAATTTTGGACCAACGGCTTCTCCCATGGCCTTCAACATACGTGTCAAATATGGTCTGAATCGGTTTATAGCCTGATAAAGCTCCCCTATAAACCGATCTTCCAATTTTTACTTCTTGAAAGCAATTCTTATTCGAATTGTCTGAAATTTTATACAATGACTTCTACTATGGTCTCGAACATGATGAAATGGCAGAGTATATAGAACACTTTTCACTTTCACAAATTACCCTTTAGATGCATGTTTAGAATAAGCTGGCAGTACAGGAGCAAAGCAACCTCTTGACAGACGAAAATTACATTGTGCAAGACACTATTACTATCCGTGTTGCTATATGGTTCCAAAGCATGACTCAAGTACCCATGAAAGCAGACGAGACAGAGAAAGATTATTAGCGCAAAGCGTGGAATAAAGATTCTTCGCTAAATTTATGGACCAATCCGTTTTGATGGAAAATATGGACATTGCCTGAATAACGAGCTATTGCGCTGGCTGGCTCATGTTGAAAGAGTAAATGATGGAGCACTAAAAGTTAGTTGAGTATGAACCTGGTGATAAACGAAAAAGAGAAGACACAAATTCCGTTGAGAAGACTAAGTGGACTAAGTGGAAGTTTAAGTTTGGATAGTGAAATAAAAGTTTCGTGATAGAAAAATTTGTTAGTCGTTGTAAGTTAGTAAGCCACGTTGGGAAAGATTGGGTGGGAGTCAGCTCCTATTATATTTGAAAACGAGAAAACCTCAATCTGTATGGACAACTCTCTCTCTCTCTCTCACACACAATGAGCGAAGGGCATACTTCAAAATGTGTGTTTGGAGAATCTTTCCCTGCAAGAAATTAAAATTTAAGATTTTCTACCACCTATATCACTGACAAGGCTTCCAAAAAGGCCTTTAAACCTATAGCTTTCCTCCCTGAGCTAAGGTGGTGTTTTGTCAAAGCATTGTGATAAACTTGGCAGTGATAGAAAGAAGCCACTAATGCGCCGCCGTGCTCGAAGTGATTTAAGCACCCATAACGAAGATATCTAAGCACATGAATACAACTTCAATATTTTCCCAATACCCTGATATAGTGTCACATATTGCCGAAGGAAGAAAGACAGTGGTTTAAAAGGATCATACACAAACAAGTGAAAGAGCGTTAAGTTGGGCCGGGCCGAATCGCGAATCTTGGAATGAATGTGACAAGTTTTTGGAATGACTTTTTCAAATATATGGGAACTATATCATGTTGTAGACCGATATGGAGCATACATGTCATGGCAGTTAAAAGTCATACATATATACCACGTTCATAATTTCAGGCAAATCGTATAGCAATTGCGGTCTATAGAGGTTCAAAAAGTCAAATCGGCCGATCGGTTTATACGGGGGCTACATCAGGTTATGGACCGATTTGGGACATACTTGACACGCCGATGGGAAGTCTAACAAAAAGAAACGTAACGTGCAAAATTTCAGCCAAATCAGATAATATTGGGTTGTCCAAAAAGTAATTGCGGATTTTTCATATAGTCGGCGTTGACAAATTTTTTCACAGCTTGTGACTCTGTAATTGCATTCTTTCTTCTGTCAGTTATCAGCTGTTACTATTAGCTTGCTTTAGAAAAAAAGTGTAAAAAAAGTATATTTGAAGTTCATTCTAAGTTTTATTAAAAATGCATTTACTGTCTTTTAAAAAATCCGCAATTACTTTTTGGGCAACCCAATAATTAGGGCATCTAGATGCTCAAGAAGTCACATTGGGAGAACGGTTATGGCAAGTATATATTAGGTTATCAACCAATTTTGACCATACTTGGTACGGCTGTTGAAAGTTATAGTGACACACAACATGAACAATTTCAGCCAAATCGGATAAGAATTTTGGCCTCTAGAGGCACGGGAAGTCAAATCGGACGATCGGTTATATGGGAGCTACATCAAGCTCCAGACCGATTTGGACCATACTTGGCACTGCTGTTGGAAGTTAAAGCAATATACAACGAGCAAAATTTCAGTCAAATCGAAAAGGAATTGCGGCCTCTAGGCTCAGGAAGTCCAATCGGGCTATCGGTTTATTTGGGAGCTATATCAGATGACAGACCGATTTGGACCATACTTGTCACGGCTGTTAAAGGTCATAGGACAAATCGTTGTGCAAAATTTCAGCCATATCAGACATGAACTGTGACTCTAAGGGGCTCAAGAAATGCAGTCATGAGTTCAGTTTAAATGGGAGCTGTATCAGATTTTAGACTGATTCAGGCCACACTTGGAACGTATGTTGAAAGTCAAACGAGAAGTCACTGTGCACAATTTTATCCAAATCTGATAAGAACTACACCTTCTTGATAGTGAAGAATTATAGTCGTAAGTTCCCACTTCGAAAGGATGGGGGTATATTCATTTTGTCATTCCCTATTGCAACACGTCGAAATATCCATTTCCGACCCGATAAAGTATAAATATTTTTGATCGTAGTAGAAATTTAAGACGATCTGGCCATGCTCGTTTGTCTGTTGAAATCACGCTGAAGTCTTTAAAATTGGAGATATTGAGCTGAAACTTGTGAAAAGCGGAATAGAGTACCAATCCTTATAAGTTTTTTAGGGTTGGTGCTCTATTCGGCTTTTCACGTGAGCAGCTGTCAAGATTCATATAAACAAAAGAATAAGGGTTGGTATTCTATTCCGCTTTCGGAATAGCCGCTTGCAGTTGCTCTAGAGCTTGCGCTTGCAGTTGCTCTAGAAGCGAAAATCGGCCAATATATATGGCAGCTATATCTAGGTTAGGTTAGGTTAAGTAAAAGTGGCAGTCCTTTACAAACTCACTTAGACAATTTTAAGTCCTTTGTGATACCACAGTAGCGACAGACCAAGGCCTCTGGTGGGAAACGAACCCACGACCCCTGCACTGGTAATCAAGCACGCTAACAACTCGGCTACCGGGGCGCTATATCTAAATCTGAACCGATTTCTATGAAATTCACCAGTAATATTAAAAGTCGTAAAAAAATCCTTTCTTCCAAATTTCGAGAGAATCGGGTAACAAAGCAGCAAAACAAAATTTTGCAAGATTAGTTAATAAACGCTCTTGCAGTGGCTCTAGGTATGAAAATCGGGCGATATTTAAATCTGAACCGATTTCTATGAGATTCACCTGCAATGTCGAGAGTCAAGAGTAAATCCTCCAAATTCCTACCAAATTTCAAGGTTAACAAATTACCATTTTATTGCATTATTACGAGCATATATATGGGAGCTATATCCAAATCTGAACTGATTTTTTCCAATTTCAATAGGATTCGTCTGTAGGCCGAAAAACATGTATGTACCAAATTTGAAGACGATCGGATGAACATTGCGACTTGTAGTTTGTACACAAATTGACATGGACAGACAGGCGGACAGGCGGACGGACACAGCTAAATCCAATCAGAAAGTTATTCGGAGTCGATCGGCTTTCCTATCAATAGGTCTATCTCTCTTCCTTTTGGCTGTTACAAACAAATGCACTAAGTTATACACAGTTGTGGTGTAGGGTTCTAAAAATATGAATGATTACAATGATACAGTGAGCATAACTAGACTTTCGTCTACTTCCAATAGATTTTCATTATCTTTCGCATGTCTCTACACATATACACACACATGTAGATTTATGTATATAAGTGCGAATGAATAGAAATGTATGAGGCGACCAACATTCCTGGAATATTAAAATATCAAACGTATAAAGGACTCTTTGAAACATCCAAACACACTCAGCACACACTCATATGAAACCAAAGAGGCCAGCAGAAAGGACAAGGCAGCCAAAAATAATCATAATAAATATTAATGACCAAATGACAGAGACAAACAGCAACGAAATATGGTTTGATTAAAACGTAGCAAGGTTAGATTTAAAAAAAAAGAAGCGTAACACAATCACTCTCTTTCTCGTCCCACAAGCAATGACATGTCTATATGAGCTACTGCTACCCTAACCTATGATGAAAAGTGTTTGTGACATCTTCGACATATACAAATGATAAACGTATGCATGTCTGTCTGTCTGTCTTTGGGAGTATCTTTCCTATACTTCTATGTTAGATGAAAAATTCTTCGCTGCTACAAAGAAGTTGTTAGCATGGCGAAGGCACTGTTTCACAATGACAGCTATAAATTCATATAAATGTCATATATCCTGGTGAATGCTTTGGATAGAAGGATGGATTCATGCATATCCCCGTAAATGTCTATAAAGGTGTATTGACTGGAAGAGGTTTGAAATACTACTGCTTACTGCAGTTGGAAGCTTGGAAACGAAAGGCTTAGAATATTAAAAAAAAAACATTTTTCATTAACATTTTGGAACAAAACAAGCATGAACTAACAAATGGAATGATGTATTGTCCACAAAACAAAAAAAAAAAAAACAAAAAAAAAAAAAAAAAAAAAAAAAAAAAAAAAAAAACTATAAATATATGGTTGCCCAAAAAGTAATTGCGGATTTTTTAAAAGAAAGTAAATGCATTTTTAATAAAACTTAGAATGAACTTTAATCAAATATACTTTTTTTACACTTTTTTTCGAAAGCAAGCTAAAAGTAACAACTGATAATTGACAGAAGAAAGAATGCAATTACAGAGTCACAAGCTGTGAAAAAATTTGTCAACGCCGACTATATGAAAAATCCGCAATTACTTTTTGGGCAATCCAATATAAATTTGAAAAACCGAAGACAAAAATTTTCTAAAAAAACAAAAATAAAAAAGAAAAACTGCCAAAGAATGTATCGACCCCATGGTCGATATATATGAGCCCTTTATTGTCTTTATTGGTCGTTATATCCGTTTGACAGGGAGTGCTTTTTGGCGTTGGGGTGGTACCTCAAGCATTTCTCCTAAATATGGATATCAAATTCGTGCTTTACTCATAAATACCTTTCATTTAAGCCCAAAATTGCCCTGGTCGAGAAATATGTACGGTTTGGCTTGGTACGGTACGGAGGGCTTGGGTTAGCACTTCGCCACTTTGTCCTAAAAATAGGTATCAAATTCGTTACTAACTCCCAAAAGGCTTTCATTGGAGCCCCATATTGGTACCTTCGGGAAATAAGCTCAGTTTAGGGGATGCTTAGGGGCTTACCCACAACAAACTGGATTCCTGTTCTACTATAGACACAAATTTTAATACCATATTCGTGTACTACTCACCAATGCCTTTCTTTTCATACCCATATTGTTCCGATCGATCCAGTTTGGATTTTTGACGGTGTTTTTTTGGGTAAGGGGAAGGGTGCGTCCTCCTTACGATATCGAAAAATTGTACAGCCTGTGTTTCCTTCAAGACCATCCTACACAATCGGTGAAAATTTCGAGAAAATCGTTTCTGCCGTTTTTGAGTCAATACGGAACCAACAAACCGAGTCCCATATAGTCATGATTGGCTAATATGCTGATTTGGGGCGTTATTGAGGGGTGGGGTGATCCCCTGTACTTCGACTTGATTGTATATCTTAGATTCGTAACCTACTCCCGAATATCTTTGATTTAAGCCCGATATTGATATAAACGTTCAATTTGTCTACTTGGAGGGGTTTTCGAGTTGGGCACTTGGACCCAAATTTGAATACCATATTCGTATTCTACTCTTCAATACCTTTCATTTGCTACCCATATTGAGCCGATTGGTTCACTCTTGATTTTAGGTGGTGTTTTTGGGATAAGGGGGAGGGTCCGCCCCCTTCCGATATGAAACCCTTATGTAACTTAAGTTTCCTTCCAGACCAAACTACACAATCTGTGAAAAGTTCAATGTTATGGGTATAATAAATAAACAAACCGACAAACAAACACAAAATGATTTTCATGTATAAGATAGGATCCCAGGTCAATATTTCAATGTTTTACAAACGGAGTGACGAAATATGCCTTCTTTTCCCCTTTCCAATAGTGGTGGGTACAAAAAAACGTAAATAAACCTGATTTGTTAACTATTTTTGCCTAAAAGCATGCACCACGTTGTGGAATCCCCATTTTAGGTATACAAAGATTGCTAACCTCAGTGAAAGCTTCACCTTACTGACATTCTGAGCCCATTTCAAACTTAATATTCTGTATTTTGGTAAACAAATATGTTTCTATGGTCACCTTAGGATAGGTTAGACTAAATTTTTTCGCCTAGATGTATGTACCATTTTTGAAACCCCTTTAAGGTTTGCAAAAGATACAAACCTCAGTGTGAATTACGCTTTTTGGCCATTCTTGGAGGCCACCGTAGCTCAGAGGTTAGCATGTCCGCCTATGATGCTGAACGCCTGAGTTCGAATCCAGGCGAGACCATCAGAAAAAAAAAAAACAAATTCAACGGTGGTTTTCCCCTCCTAATGCTGGCAACATTTGTGAGGTACTATGCCATGTAAAACTTCTCTCCAAAGAGGTGTCGCACTGCGGCATGCCGTTCGGACTCGGCTATAAAAAGGAGGCCCCTTATCATTGAGCTTAAAAACTTGAATCGGACTGCACTCATTGATAGGTGAGAAGTTTGCCCCTCTTCCTTAGTGGAATGTTCATGGGCAATATTTGCATTTGTATTTTTGGCCATTCTTAGCCCATTTCAAACATATTATCTTGTATTTGTGTAAAAAATATTTTCCACAGCCACCTTGCATTTTCATTAATTTAAGCAAATATAAAGACTGGAAACCACTCAACGAAACAACAAATCATATATTAATATTTACATCTTTTACAAACCCTATTAGGTAGGCAAAATATAATATAATAAGAACTAGGCCTTACTGATATTCTTAGCCCATTTCAAATGTAATATGCTTAATTTGGATAAAAAAAAATATTTTCTATGGTCACCTTAGGTTAGGTTAAATAATTTCCCCTATATATATGCACCACTCTTTGTAACACCCTTTTGTGTACTACGCCTTTCGGACATTTTTAAGCCATCTAAAAATTAATGTACTGAATTTTGGTAAAGGAATAATTTTTATAGCCACCTTACATTTCATTTTCTCTGTTCCTACAGGGTTTTCCTATACGTTATCAGTTTTTAATTTTCGCAAACATAAAAACTGGAAACAATTGAACAAAACAAAAAATCATATATTAATCTTTTCATAGTTTATAATGCATGCACCTCTTTATGAACCACCCTTTTAGGGAGGCAAAGTATACAGACCTCAGTAAGAACTACGTCTCAATCATAAGAACATCACCATTTCAAACTTAATATCCTTAGTTTGGGTCATAAAAATATTTGCTTTAGTCACTTTAGGATAGGTTGAATTATTTCGCCTAGATGTATGCAATACTTTTTGCAACCACATTGCAGCCGGTTGTACGTACAGAATTGACCCGATGGATTCCTTCATCAGCAAGGGCTGCCGCATTAGTGTACAACACTGCTACAACAACAACAACAATAATAATCACAACATTACCATTTCAAACTTAATATCCTTAGTTTGGTCAAAAAATGTTTTCTTTAGTCACTTTAGGATAGGTTAAATGATTTCGCCTAGATGTATGCAACTCTTTTTGCAATCACATTGCAGCCGGTTATACGTACCGGATTGAGTTGATGGATTCCTTCATAGGCAAGGGCTGCCGCTTAAGTGTGCAACCCTGATACAACAACAATAATAATAATTATTTTTGAAACTCCCTTTGAAGCATGCAGTGGATGCTGGCCGCAGTGAGAACTATGCCTTTAGGGGATTTTTAGCCCATTTCAAACCTAATATCCTATATATTGGTAACAAAAAACATTTTCTTTAGCCACCTTACATTTCATTTTCTCTGTTCCTACAGGTTTTTTTCCCATACGTTGTCAGTCTTTAACATTCGCAAATATAAAAACTGGAAATTGAACAAAACAACAAATCATAGATTATTCTTTAGATCTTTTATAAAGCATGCACCTTTTTATGAAACCCGCTTTTAGGTAGGCAAAATGACCTCAGTAAGAACAACGCTTAGTATGCTTAATTTGGGTAATAAACGATTTTCTTTAGCCACCTTAGGTTAGACAAAATATTCTCGCCTAAATGTATGCTCCACTTTTAGATACTCCCTTTGAGGCATGCAAACATTTTCTAAAAAATATTTTGAAAAATTTTTTTTTTCATTTTAGATTTTCCATCTTTCCTATGGCGTATCCTTTCTATTTTTTAACTTAAACCCCTTCACAAAACTTAAAAAAATACCATGCTAATGTCTGTTTTGACAAGTTCATACGTATATATTTCATAAATATCCAAGTTGAAATCGTGCATAACATATCAAAGGGTTTACGCTGAATATACAAAGACGCCGCCCACATATCCTTGGGACATCACCGCAGAAGTGTAGAAAATGACTTTAAAATTTCATATGTATGTCACATAAAGGATCAAAATCAGACATTTAGATACACTTACCTATATGGCAAAAAAAAAAAAAACAAAAAATGAAAGCAGATACATGTGGTGATGTATGGCCCAACCCACCCCCCTCTGTTGGTAGTCATAAAATCCATAATGATGATTGTCCCTGTTTGTTTGGGCTCAGAGGTGTCCTTTGACCATTTGTCTTATGTTTTGATAGTCAGTCAGCGTCTGGAGTTTTTCTGCCGAATGCTGAATTGATGTTTGATGTCTGTCTGAGGATCCAGCGCATATGTGTAATGGACTGCCAGCCATTATTTAACTGTCAATCCATGGAGTGACTTTCATTAGTTTCATCATTATTTCCGTTTGTTTCTGGCCAAAGGAGAGCTCTAAGCCAAGGACTTGTAGTGTAGTGTTTTGAAGGCAATGGCCTAAGTTAAATTGCGTGCTGCCGTGTTACATGGCCAAGTCAGTTTAATGGATTTCTGTTTGGTGTCGATTTTTCATCAGTGTTGTTGTTGTTTTTTTTTCGTTTTGGTTCTTCTTGCCTTCATTTGGTGATTTATGGCTACAAGGAATGGTTCTTTGACTCTCTTGGCCTATAGATGTGACACATAGGATAACTCACATATGATGACAGTTGTTTGTCAATATTGACATAAAATATGTAGGCTATCATCTGATGTTCCAGATATAGTCTATGTATGTATGTGTGCACACTAATGAATACCCTAAAGGCCTATTAATACTATGGACATTTACGTGAGAATCATATAAAACTTTGGTTAACATTTGTGTATACCTCAAGAAGAGAAAAGGAATTTTCTAAGGGTTTCTATTAGGACTTTTGTTCTTTAAGGGTATGTTGCGAAAAATCAATCATTTTTGCTCCTATTGGTTATTGAACATTTATCGAGCAGGCGCACTAGAGCTGAGAATACTCCTACTTTGGCTCAGCCACCCCAAATGGGAGGGCTTAGGTGACCTCTGTATGGCTTTAATCTCTTTTACTGTTGTTTCCTAGGGTGCTCGAAATTGGTTTCCATTTTTCTTTTATCCTTTCACATCTATTCACCTCTCAAGCCATCGAAGTTTAGTTGTTGGCCCCCTTAAAAATAGGTGTTGCCATACAGTTCATAGAGTTTTTTCTATTTCTAGTCTACAGTTTCGGTTTTTTTTCTTCATTTTCTGACTGGACTACAATGTATTGTTTTACATCTCTACTAATTCTTTGTTTGTCTTCACTGAATTTTTATTTGTTGATTCATGTTCGCTATGCTCGTGTGTTTTTTTGTTCCTTATTTCAACAATTTCTGCTTTTTCTACACTTGTCTCACGGTACAATTTTTACGCTAACAATTTGCTTAGTTAGCATCTAGCAGCATTGCCACAGCAACCTTACCATGCCTCCTTTGTACATTTACATATGAAGCTGCTTCTAGGGCGAAAAATAGTAGCAAAAAGGTACAAATAGTGTTTTTTTTTTTTTCGATGCAACCGAAAGCAGATGAAAAAAGGGACAAATTAATGACTTTTAAGATGAAATATAAAAAAATTAGAAAACGAAAGAAACAGGGTGCTGCTGAAAAACTGGAATGGGTATAAAACTGAAGGCATTACCAGGGCAAAGTATCAGAAAAAGTATGCAATGGTAGAAATACCGATTTGATTGGAATGTGGACCTACATATAAAGGTCCTGCTTAGGTCCATCTCAGTCGAAGCAGTTTGCCCATCTAGGAGCTCAAGAAGTACACCAAGGAGATCGGAATATATGAGAGCTATATTGGGTTATACATAGTTTTTAAGAATCCCCTGTTCCTTAATGGAATGTTCATGAAAAAGTTAGTAGTAGCATATCAGGTTATACACCGTTTTGCGCCATAGATGTGGGAGATCACTGGAGAAGTCATCAAAAATGCAAGCAATTCAAATTCGAAATGCGCCCTCTAGAGGCTAAATAATAAAAACGGAAGAACGGTTTATATGACAGCAATATCGGGTTAAGCAAAGACTCACACCTTAACTGGTACAGCTGTTGGAGGTCATAGAAGAGGACATGGTGTAAAATGTCAAGCAAATTGGATACGATTTGCGCCCTCTAGAGGGTCGCGAAATAATATCGGCAGATAGATAGATAGAACTACATCAAGTAATAGACCGATTCAGTCCATACTCTTCGTAGATGTTGGAGGTCATCGGAGAAGTCATTGTGGGAAATGTCATCCAAATCTGATAATCAGATTCTTATTACGCCCTCTATAGGGTATACAAATCGGAAGATCGGTTTATATGGGAACTATATCATGTTATGGACCGATTCACACCATACTTGGCAAAGATATTAGCCCTCATAGGAGATGTCAGTGAATAAAATTGCAGCCAAATCAAGTAAAGTTGTCCTTTTATAGGGCCAAGAAGTAAAATCGGAAGATGGTTCAAATGGGAACTACAAAAAGTAATTGCGGATTCTTCATATAGTCGGCGTTGACAAATTTTTTCACAGCTTGTGACTCTGTAATTGCATTCTTCCTTTTGTCAGTTATCAGCTGTTACTTTTAGCTTGCTTTAGAAAAAAGTGTAAAAAATGTATATTTGATTAAAGTTCATTCTAAGTTTTATTAAAAATGCATTTACTTTTAAAAAATCCGCAATTACTTTTTGGGCAACCCAATATATCAAAATATAGACCGATTCCCAATCCCATGGCAGCCGGTTGTACGTGCCAGATTGACCCGATGAAGGCCTTCATCGGCAAGAGCTGCCACCTTAGTGTACAACATACTGCTTCAACAACATCAACATAGACCGATTCAAACCATAAAAATAATACACTTCATGCAAAATTTCGGCCAAATCGGATAAGAATTGTGCCCTCTGGAAGCTCAAGAAGGCAAGACCAATGATCGGCTTACATGCTACAGCTATATTAGGTTATGCACCGATTTGAACCATTCTTAACACATTTTTTGCAAGTTATAACGAAACACGTCATGCAAAATTTCAGCCATGCCATAAGAATTGCGTCGTCAAGATCCATGGTCGGTGTATATGGCAGCTATATAAAAAAGATAGATTGATTTGGCCCAATTACTCTCTCAGCCGAACTACACTAATAAGAAGTATTTGTGCAAAATTTCAAGCGGCTAGCTTTACTCCTTCGAAAGTTAGTGTGCTTTTGACAGACAGCCGGACATGGCTAGACTGACTTGAAATGCCATGACGATCAAGTATATGTATGACGAAATCAGTATGCCCCCCATCCTATGGTGTAGGGAATAAAAAGTTTAAAATACTGGTTTAATATGTTCGCCTAGATGTTGCCTGTTTTGGAAACCCTTATCTGGGTATATGAAAAATCCTGACCTCAGTAAGTAAGAATTCATAATTTTTGCTTCATCAAGCACATTTCAAATTAAGTGTTCTGTATTTGGATAGCAAATTTTTCCTTTTGAATATTTTAATTTTTTTTTTCTTTGTTCATTTAGGAAAAATATTTTCGCCCAGATGTAGGCAACAGTTTTGGAAACCTTTTTCTGGGTATATAAATAAACTTGACCTCAGTAAGAATTCCTCATTTTTGCTTCTCTCCCATTTCAAATTAAATGTTCTTTATTTGTAAGAAAATATTTGCTTTTGAATCCTTTCATTTTATGTTCTATGTTCCATTAGGATTTTCCACACACGTTGTCAACCATAAACAACCCCCAATGACCTGCATTGATAGGGAACAGAGGCAAACTTTTCACATATCAATGAGCACTGTCCGATTCAAATTTAATATCAATGATAATGGGCCTCCTTTTTATAGCCGAGTCTAAACGGCATGCCGCAGTGCGACACGTCTCTGTGGAAAAGTTTTTACATAGCATAATATCTCACAAATGTCGCCAGCCTTAATAGGGATAACCACCGTAGAAATTTAGTTTTTCTGATGTTTTCGCCAGGATTCGAACCCAGGCGTGCAGCATCATAGGCGGACATACTAACCTCTGCGCTACGTTGGCCTCTGTGCAAAATTTCAATCAAATTGCCTTCGTCTTTTGGACTCTGTAGTTATTTTAAAAGATGGACGGACAGACGGACGAATATGACTACATCGACTTTGTATATCGAGGTGGTCAAAAATGTTTTTACTTTATTGAGTCGCATGCCGATATATCTAGGTATTACAAATGGAATGATGACATAAATATACCGTCCCCCTCATTCCTAAGGTACTACATTTCCAATTAAGGAAAAGGAGATACTTCTTTTATATTAATGAGTGCAGTCCGATTAAAGTTTTAAGCTCAATGATGAGGGGACCTTATGAGTCCGAATCACGTGCCCTATAGAAACATCAGTTGGTAGAGAAGTTTTAACATTGCAGGATATCTCAAAAATTCAGTCAGTATTAGTAAGGAGACAACCGCCACTAGAAATTTTTCTGTTGTTCACTCTGGGATTTGAAACCAGGTCTCCGCCGCCATAGGCGGAGATGCTAACCACTGCTACATAGTGGCTTCCCTCCTTCCAAAAGTGGTAAGTATAAAAAGTTGAATAAATAAAACTGGATTTGTTGAATATTTTCGCCTATATGTATGCACCAGTTTTTGTAAACCGCTTTCTAGGTATACAAACCAAACTGATTTCAGTAAGATCTACTAATTTCGGCTATTTTCAGCTTATTTCAAAGGTGATATCCAGTATTTTGTTAGAAAAAAGTATATTTCCTATAGCATCATTTCATTTTTTTTTTTCTTTAGGGTTTTCCACACACACGTTGTCAGTAATAAACAACCCCCAACAATCTGCAACGATATAAAGTATCTCTGCACAATATCAAACAAATTGACATATTAGTTTGGAAGCTATCGTGATTCGAAGAGATGGACGGACAGATGGACGACTTTGTATGTCAAGTCGATCAAGAATATTTATACTTTATAGAATTGCAGGTCGATGTTTCGAAACTTAGCAACGATATAATTTTAACCTCCCCCTCTTTTCAAAGGTGGTGGATATTAAAGAAAAATAAATGAAGTTGTGTGTTTTAGTATTTGTGCCTAGATGTATGCACCATTTTTTGGGAACTCTACAGGTTTTTTCCAACGAGGGGAGCAATGAAAATGAAACCTTACTTGCATCGATAAGAATTATCTATGCCTAATTTTAAACGAATTTTGATATCAGTTTATCCCCTGATTGAAAGAGATGGATGGATAGATAGGTCACTTTTTATATCAAGACGATCATGAATCTCCATATTTTATAGGGTCACAGTTCGATAATTCGAGGTATTACAAAAGTAACAACGAGATAGATATACCCTCCCCCCTCTCTTTTCAAAAGTGATGGGTATTAAAGAAAATATTAATAAATTAGGTTTTTTTGATATTTTCGCCTAGATGTATACACCATTTTTTCGAAATCCCTTTCTTTGTATGCAATAGAAATTGACCTCAGTAAGAACTAGTAATTTCGGCTACTATCAGCCCATTTCAAATGTTATATCCTGTATTTTGTTAGAAAAAAAGTAATATTTCCTATAGTATCCTTTCATTTCATTTTCTTTGTTCCTTCAGGTTTTTCCACACACGTTGTCAGCCATTAACTTCAGCAAAAAAAAAAACCAGGGAAAAACTGAACGCGAAACAACAAATCGTTATCATCAGCAAACGGTATGAACGCGGAAAAATTTAAAAGTCACATGTGGAAATTATGCTCGTTTTGCACTTTTTTTAATTGACCAACAATTTTTATGTGATTCGTTAGCAAAAGTTGTGATGTTTTATATTAGAAAGAAAAAATTTACTTTCAAAGGGAGAGAGAGAAAAGGTAAAACCCTAGAAAAAAACAAATATTCTAACAAAATGAATATATACAATAAAAATAGTTTTTACAAATGAATGAAATATATCAGACAAAAGACAAAACTATAAGGATGTGGTTTAAAGATACAAATATTCAAACGAGAGCATGAGAAAGTATCACCAAATGTTTAACAAGCTGTTTAATGAAAATTTCTGAAGAAAAAATACCACCATTTAGTTTTTATAATAATTAAAGCCTTCCATGTCTTTGAAATGTTAATTTACTTGATTTTATATGCCGACATTGTAGTCCCTATGTTTAACTTAAGGACTGTATGTAGTATTTTAGCCGCGAGTTATATTTGTTTTTATTCAATTTTCTAGTCCCAATGGATGACTTCATTTAATTTGCCAACTGATTTAAAATTCATGTCACATGCAACAAAGTCTGGTAAAAGAAAAAAAATTGGGCGCCAAAAGAGTCATTAGGTCATTTGCCATGTACCAGATAAGGAGGAGAGGGATTTTTCAAAGACATCAATGACTAATGGCGGAACGATGAAAGAAGTCTTTCAAAAAAGAAGGTTAACAAGATGAAAATCAGAAAAAAAGAAGATTTTATAAAAACCTAAGCAAAAAAAAAATTATAAGTTTTTTTTGTTGCCTGCGTTAAGGCTGCAATGTTTGAGAAATTTATTGCATACTTTTAGGGTGTCAGTTTATACACATTTTTCTTTCTATTAAAAAAACCCCTTTCTTAAAAAAAAATCAATAACTTCGGTCTAGACCAACTTTGTGTATATCTTTTTTTCAAATATTGTTGGAAACCGGCAAAAGTTGTATCAATGTGAACCCACGAAGTTTGTCGGAAAAGCGTTAAACTGTATATTTTCACATTCTAGGGATCGAAAAGGCGTTAAGCTGTATATCTTTATTACATTAAAGTCCGATGTCAGGGACAAGGAATTCAAAAGATCAAAAACAACTCACAGTTCAAAATTTCATTGATCGCGGGTAATAAATAGGCGTTTTGTGGGGCCAAGACTGTAAATAGTTTGCTGAGACCCATATCAGCATTTGATCCGATCTTGATCATACTTGGCAATGATGTCTAGGAGTTTAGCATTCACACGATTTCGCACATATCGTATAACAAACACGCCTTTTATGGGCTTAAAGCCATACATTGACAGAAAAAAAGCAGAGCATACTTTTAGGTTCATACTTCTATATCATAGATGCTCAGCATACATATCGGCACATAAAAAAAAACGATCAGAAGCACAAGGACAGTGTAAAACAAGTCAAAGCGTGCTAAGATCGGCCGGGCGAATGTTGGTGACCCACCACCAAGGATTCAGCTAAAAATTTATACCAAACTTCAGTCAAACCAGCGAAGATTAAAGCTTTAAGGAACCGAACAAAGATGATCGAGAGACCGCTTTACATGGGAGCTATATCAAGTTAAAGACCGATTTGGACCGTACTCGACACAGTTGTTGAAAGTCATAACAGAACACTACATGCAAAATTTCAGCCAAATCGGTCAAAATTGCGGCTTATAAGGGCTCAAGAAATCAAATCGGGATATGGACCGATCAATAAACGATTTGGACCGTACTCGACACAGTTGTTGAAAGTCTTAACAGAACACTACATTCAAAATTTCAGCCAAATCGGTCGAAAATTGCGGCTTATAAGGGCTCAAGAAATCAAATCGGCAGATCGGTTTATATGGGAGCTATATCATGCTCTTGGCCGATTTAGACCGTACTTGGTACAGTTATTGGAAGTCATAACAGAACACTACATACAAAATTTCGGCTTAAGATGTCAAATCGTTAGATCGGTTTATATGGGAGCTATATCCTTTTATACACCGATTCGGACCGTTGTTTGAAGTCACAATAGAAAACCGCATGCAGAATTACAAATTAAACAAAAATCGCGGCTTCCCGGGTCTCAAGAAGTTAAATCGAAAAATCCGTTTATATGGGAGCTATATTCAAATCTAAACCGATATGGCCTATTTGTAATCCCCAACGACCAACATCGATACTAAGTATCTGTGCAAAATTTCAAGCGGCTAGCTTTACGCGTTCGACCCCTATCGTGATTTCGACAGACGGATGAACGGACGGACGTGACTAGGACGACTTAGAGCGTCGAGAAGAAAAAGAGATGTATACTTTTTGGGGTCTTAGACGAATATTTCGAAGTTTTACAAACGGAATGAATGAGATTAGCACAAACTCATCCTATGGTGGTGGTGGGTATAAAAATTCGTTGGGATGAATCCTTTCAAAACTATTTCATTTAGTTGATGTTTGTTAATATTCACACAAACACAGTTTGGTCTCTCCAACAGAGGTAGTGTGCCCATCACTGTTCCAAATTTAAGGTGTTCGTTAAATTAATGAATAGCTTTTTATTGTTTTTAATTCTCCTTTAAAATATCTTTATATAAAAATAGTGCATACTTTTAGGTTCAACATTTTATTGCCTACTCTAAGGCTTTCATGAAATCAATAAAAGGCCTTTAATTGCATTCTGTTTTTTTTTTTTTTTTTTTTTTTTTGTAAAAAAAATTAATGATCTTAAATTCCAATAAATCCCTTACCGCCATCCCTTTATATCAATCAGCATATATTAAAGAAAACTTTTTCTTTTTTATAAATTATCCTCCCATATAAATGATATCAACTCTAACCGCAGTTGGCTTTGCCAAAAGAAAAATATTACATTTCAAATCAGCCAGCTTTATAACATAGCACACACCTATAATGCACCCTCTTAATACACATGCGAAACATATATCCAGAAAATCTTTATTAATGATTGAACCAAGGAAAAAAAATTGTTGCCAAGGCGGTGGGGGTGGTAGTCTTTCCAAAGGTCATATATAACCTTAAGGCCATAGTTGACAGACACTCAAACTCTTGCATAAGTGAACTTTTCTACACATTTAGACAAAGCCGAAAGAAGGTGCTCTAAGATAAATTGTTAGTTTTTGGCTCAGACAAACCGTGTGAAGACTTAGACAAAATAAATGTCGAGAAAAAAGCAAAGAAAGCAAGTAAAGAAAATCAAACTAGAAATCACTGCTGCAGCAATAGAAACCAAAAACAAATGGAATATGAAGAAGTATTTCTCACTTTGATGTACATATTTCCTTTCCCGTCAAAGGACATAGATTCATACAAACACATATGGATGCATGGCTTTGAGGATGTATAGACAATGCGTTTGCGGTAGTCATAAAATATTAAGACTTTTTGAAATAATGATTTAATAAGGATAACAGCATAAATAAATGGCCTTGATGGCATATAACAAACCCTCCTTCTGATGCGCAAACAAACACAATATGATGATGGTTCGTCAATTGGATGGAGTAAGCATTACATTAGCCTCGTGATTGAATGTTGGCATATTTCAATATGTGCTTAATGATGTAATCTAATGAAAATAATATTGGTTTTTATGGTTATTAATGGAAACAGGAAACCGAAGGGCCATGAAAGTAAAACGAAATTATGCCAACAATATAATTTTGAAAAAATATTCTATAGAAAACAAAACAAGGAAATAAAAGCACAAAATTTAAAAAAAAAAATTCGAAAAAATTTTTACAACGTCATTTGGTGGTTGTTATTTAAAGACAACCACCTATCTTCAAAGGATTTTGTTGATACAATTGAATATAGTTGATCCAACTGAAAACAGCCAATAGATGGCGCTAATTTGAAGAAACCAACATGAACAGAGAGAGGGCAGAGTGGTCTTAATAAATCATAAAGCATTTATCTTTGTTATGACAATCTATCGGTCTTTTGAATCCCTCCCCCTTACCCTCATTTTTAGAAAAGCCAGATCTCGGAAATGGGTGGTGCGATTTAAGCGAAATTTTGTGTACTCTCTTTAGGAACCTACAAACAAAAAATTTGGTATCCATTTTCGGATAGGGTACTCCCCTATGTAGGTCATATTTACCGACCATGGCATATGGGACTCATATGGAAGATATTTGCAAGTATACTACGAATTTGATATCCAAATGTGGGACCAAGCTTCTGGGGGTCCACCTCTTCCCCAAAACAACCCCCAAACAGGACTTATTTACTGACCATGGCAATATGGGGCTTAAATAAAAGGTATTTGAGTGTCGAATACGAATCTGATATCCAAATGTGGGTCTAAGCTTCTGGGGGTCCACCTCTTCCCCAAAACAACCCCCAAACGGGACTTATTTACTGACTATGGCAATATGGGGCTTAAATAAAAGGTAGTTGAGTATCGAATACGTATCCGATATCCAAATGTGGGACCAATTCTTTGGAGGGCCGCCCATCCCCGAAAACATTCTCCAAAGAGGACAAATTTATGATCATAGCAATATGGGACTCAAATGAAAGATCTTTGGGAGTAAAGCACAAATCTGATATCAACATTCGGGAAAAAGTGTGTATGGGGCCATTCCACACCCGTAAGATCCCCCAAACCGTTCATGTTTGCCGACTATGAAAATATGGGACCCAAATGAAAGGTATTTGGAAGTAGACCACGAATCTGATATCAAATTTGGGACCAACTGTCTTTGGAACATTTCACCACCATAACGACCCCCCAAATAGGAAGCATTTGCTCACCAAGACAATTTGAGTCGTAAAGAGAGAGGAGCTCGATATTGATAGTATTTAGGGCCCATACCCCAAAACTTAAATTTTTGCTGGCTTTTGCAATAAGGGGTTTAAATGAAAGGTATTTGAGATTAGAAAACGCATTTGGTATCCAATTTTGAGGCCAATGGCAATATGGGGTTCAAATAAATAACATATAGATATATGAGAATAGAGCACTATGCTGATACATTTTAGGGTCTAAGGGCTTAGGGGACCATCCCACTTCCCAAAATACTCCTTAATCGGTCATATTTACAGACTATGTCAATGTGGGGCTCAAATGAAAGGTAATGGGGAATAGAGAACGAAATTAATACCCACTTTCGGGTATTTCCCAAAATAACGCACAAACAGCAATTAGTTACTGACCATCCCAATATGGGGCTCAAATAAAGGTGTTTGGGTGTACAATACGAATCTGATATTCAAATGTGGGACCATGAATTAAGGGCACCGCCCCTTCCCCAAAAAACCCCCAAATGTAAAATTTACCGACCATGCCATTACGTGGCTTAAATGAAAGGTATTTGAGATTAGAAAACGAATTTGATAACCAATTTTGGAACCAAGTATTCGGGGGACCTCTCATCCTATAAACTCCCCTTAAACCAGAGAGAGAAGAACATGATGCTGATTTTTTTCCAGGGCCAAATTTCTGGGGGACCACCTCACCCCCGAAAACACTCCTAAATCGGACATTATAAGAATATCGGGCTCCCATGACACCCATGATAGACACACGTTTCTGCGGTTCTTTCGGAAGTTGTGTCAATGGTCTCGAACACTAGACAATAGCATCGGCTCTCGCTGTTGCGCCGAGTGTCAAGGTTGGAATCCCGGACAGGGTCCACGGAATTTTATTTTTTGCCTTTAGATTTAGTTTGTTTTTTTTACAGTTTTAACTATTTTTTAACAAAATTTTTTATACAAAACAAAATTTCATCATTCATTGAAATTTCGGGATTTTTTTGTTTATTTTTAATGGGAATTTAATACCGAAAAATTCCAAAATTTTGAAAAATTTACCCGATTTTTAAAAACTTGGCGGATTTTTGACAATATTTTGGGAATAAAATTTTTGGAGATCTTTTGCCACAGTTGTTCACACACAATATCAAAAATGAAAGAGTCTGGTGATATCTTTATTGATGTATGCTTTAATTTAGACAAACAACAAGTGACAGCCTAAAACTATACTATATATTTTTACACATGCCATATCCCATAATTTATCTTGATAGAACATTGTGGCATTTATTCCTTCGACTATTTTGAATTACAAAAACTACACTTTATTTATTTCTGCCATTCACGATTTATGACGAATCGATTTTTAAAATATTCATGGAGTATTTACACGATTTGTGCATTGTGTGTATGGTTTTTTGTAGTATGGCAGCAGAGAACTACTTCCACCATAGATAAGAATCTGTCGACATGTGATCAACAAAGGTAGTTTATATTGTTTGCATTAAGAGCCATAGCTCTGAAGGGTGGTGCTGAGGGGTGTGCTAAATCTATAACAATATTAGCAAAACAAGCGCAATAAGCAATAATGGAGGCGTTTATTTTTAGCTCAACCAAAAAAGGCTTTTAATAATACAGCAACATAGAAATATCCCATTTAGCCCTACTGGTGGGCAAAAACCAAATAATACCTGTACGCCTCGTAATGACTCTGCATTCTATAGATTTTAATAATAACCCTTTGGACTTGAGTTCAACAGAAGTAGAAGGCAGGAGGTACCGACCAGAGGTGAAGTGATTAAATACACAAACCAATTTTATGAAACTTGGCAGTGGCTAGGTAAATATGGGTGTTTCGGGTGCCCTCCAACCCTGTGGCTACCGGCGACTTCACAAAAAATATGAGAACATGACATTTCTGGCCAGGAAATACATTTGAATTTCGAAGTATGCATTTGCGTGTTATTGCCATGCCATTACAATTGACCATTTTATTGAAGCTCATAAACAAGTATTAACAATATGCGAACAAATTGTGGGGCATAACTGCGGGGGCCGAAGAGCAAGCAGTTCTGCAGAGTTTGGAGTGAGGCGATTTCAACCGATGGCTTTGAATATTTATTATAGGCGAAACTCCCACTTTAATTTAAATGTTTGATTTGATTTCTCGTGCCAGTTCGGCACGAATGCTTGATTAGTGTTATCGATAAGCTGTTGTGGTCTGGCTACTGAAGCGAACTGAATTGCAAATACAAATTATGGCATGTCAAGCATACTTTCAGGCTCAATAGTAGTAAAATACCATGGTCTGACATGGTTGAAGGATGGGCTGGGGCATAGCTCTTGTTTGATTTCAGTTGAAACGCAGGTATAACATTAAAATATTGCTATCGATTTTAATCGTAAACCCAAAAACCCAACAGCAACAACAACGACCCAGCCGCAATACCCATAATGAAAACCAACATTCGATTGTGGTTTCGAATAGTCGGCGAACAATCAGCCTGTTTTGGCTGATTGTTTTTTGGTTTAGGTTAAAACACAATAAAAAACAATTGTTAGCCATTCATGAATGGTGAAAAGTTATGAGCGATCGACACGCAAATTGTAAATCGTCCACAGCACTCCACACCAAAAACAACAGCAAGCAACCAACTTAGGTAACACTTTTGGCAAGGAAAGGAGGCAAGGGTGAGGGGAGAACAATGGTAATATCGCATTTTATTTTTAAACTGCAACAATTTGAAATGCATTTTTAAAACATATTCATCAAATGTTGAACTGTTTTGTGTAAAATAGGACACAATGTGGGGTAGGTTAAGTTTTCGTGGCATAGCTTGAGGACGAATATGTATGCAATGATTTTTCAATACAAACCAGACATTAACTCCATGTCGTGGGTAGATGTTTAGCTTGACTTCTCACAAATTGTGTTGGAAAATCAACATTGAAAATTTAATACTAACAACACATGACGTATGATAAAATCAAATTTGCCCCCTAGGAAAGCCTAAACATAGTCAGTGTATTTGTGGAAAAAAAAGCCTCAAAGTATGCAATTATTTATGTGGAGGTATAAACAAACGAGCAAGGAGGAATTAATTGTAAAAAAAAGAAAAGTCATAATACCCGAATTCAAATCCTGTAAAGACATTAAAAACATCAACTCATGGCTAGGGCCAGTTTAGGGTACAGTTGAGACCAACTAGCCAGATCTTAACTATGACTATGAATAGCTGATTTTTTAAAAATGAATGATTTCTCAGAAATCGATGATTTCCGAGGAATCGCTTATTTCCTAGGAATCGTTGATTTCTTGGAAATCGCTGGTTCCCTAGGAATCGCAGATTCCATAGGAATCGTTGATTAACTAGGCATCGCTGATTATCTAGGGATCGCTGATTCCCTAGGGATCGCTGATTCCTAGGGATCGCTGATTCCCTAGGAATCCCTGATTCCCTAGAAATCGCTGATTTCCTAGAAATCGCTATTTCCAAGGAGTCGCAGATTTCCTGGAAATCGCTGGTTCCATAGGAATCCCTGATTCCATAGGAATATCAAATTCACTAGCAATGAAAAAATCCAAAAGAATCTCAGTTTGCCTAGGAATACCCGATTTTGTAGGAATTCGATATTCTCAACGACTTCCAATTTTCCTAGGAACTCCAGATTACCTAGAAATCCCACAATAACTAGAGTCCCAAATTCTTTGGGAATCCTAGGAATCCTCTAGAATTTCTTTGGAAACTAAAGGAATTTCAGATTACATATGCATTCCAGATTCCCTAGGAAATCTAGGTTCCCCCGGGAATATACATAGGTTCCCTGATTCCTAAGAAATACATGATTCCTAAGGAATACCCGATTAATAAAGAATGTCATATTCCTTAGGAATCCCAGGTTCCATAGGAATCCCTGATTCCTTAGGAATCCCTGATTCCTTAGGAATCCCTGATTCCTTAGGAATCCCTGATTCCTTAGGAATCCCTGATACCTTAGGAATCCCTGATTCCTTAGGAATCCCTGATTCCTTAGGAATCCCTGATTCCTTAGGAATCCCTGATTCCTTAGGAATCCCTGATTCCTTAGGAATCCCTGATTCCTTAGGAATCCCTGATTCCTTAGGAATCCCTGATTCCTTAGGAATCCCTGATTCCTTAGGAATCCCTGATGCCTTAGGAATCCCTGATTCCTTAGGAATCCCTGATTCCTTAGGAATCCCTGATTCCTTAGGAATCCCAGATTCCTTAGGAATCCCTGATTCCTTAGGAATCCCAGATTCCTGAGGAATCCCAGATTCCTGAGGAATCCCAGATTCCTGAGGAATCCCAGATTCCTGAGGAATCCCAGATTCCTGAGGAATCCCAGATTCCTGAGGAATCCCAGATTCCTTAGGAATCCCAGATTCCTGAGGAATCCCAGATTCCTTAGGAATCCCTGGTTCATTGTAAATCGCTGATTCCTTGGGAAACCCTGATTCCTCGGGAATCTCTGATTTCTTGGGAATCCCTGATTCCTTGGGAATCCTTGACTCCTTGGGAATCTTTGATTCCTTTGGAATCCTTGATTCTTTAAGCTTCCCTGATTTCTTGGGAATCCCTGATTCCTTAGGAATTCCTGACTCCTTATGAATCCTTGATTCCTGATTCCCAGATTAACTATTTCCCCAGAAATCCCGGATTTCTAATGATTCCTAGATTTCTAGTCAATCTTATATTCTCGAAGAATTCTCAATCCTCCTGGTTCCACAGGAATACCAGATTTTCCAGGAATCCTATGTTCATCTGGAATCACTGCTTCCCTTAAATCCCAGATTCCCCAAGAATCCCAGATTACCCGATAATTCCAGATTCCCCAGGAGTCCCAAATTTCCAATTTCTCCAGGAATCTCAGATTCCCTAGGAAGCCCAGATTATCAGGGATTCCCGGATTACCCGGGAGCCACAGATTCCCAAGGAATCTGATTTGCCAGGAAGTGATTCTGGGATGGAACCTGGGATGGTTCCCAGGAATCCCAGTTTCCATAGAAATTCCATATCCCAGTAATCTCATATTCCTAAGCAATCTTAGATTCCCTTTGCATCTGAAATTCACATCCATTTCTCTAAAATATGCTTTATAAAAATGTATAAAAAAATTAATCCCTCTTTCAAAAAAATAATCCATAAATTTCTCATGTCCTTTTGGTAGTTTCCCTTAAATTATTTGGGCAAATTTATTGCCTATAGTTTATCGAATTGTTTGATAATTACAAACACTAGCACAATAAAGGAACTACTCTTCATAACCAACACCTAAAATTCGGCACTACATTACGACCATTGTATTGACCAGCACTGAGCTAAGCTATAAATGAGTAATTATGAGGCCATAGAAATAAAAATCCAAAAACTTTTTGGTCTTATCGTCTTGGCGACTAATGACTAAATGTAGAACTATAAATTATCTGTAAGGGGAAAAACCCTGAAAACAACACTCACAACCAAATATGTAAGACATTAAAAGATTCCTAAACTGTACGGGGCCAAAATCCCACTGCGCCCCACCCTGGAAGAAAAATTTGCTTTGATTTTAAGGCAAAAATTCAAAGCAAACATGCTAGAGAAAAAATCCCCAATATAAATTCAAACGTAATTGCTGTAGCATATTTTCAGGAGGGTTTGTTTATTTCTTGCTTTATGGACGCTTCTAGGCAAAAAACCGGAAAAGCTCTGAAGTTCGATTGGCGTCATTAAAGCAAAAGATAAAAATCTATAAGTAATATGCCAGACATTACATAAACATTAACACCGTTCCCCAAAACGTAAGGTCATTAGGCGCTATGGCCGGCTGGACACTATGGCCAAACAAGACCAGATAATATGCACATGCTGTATTGCTGTGGCATTGCGTAAAAATGCGGTGGATGGATGAAACAGAGTATAATTTCCAGAGGATTATCAAGAAGCGTGGCTAATATATATTTATGACATAAAAGCATAATTATCTTCTGTTTTTTTTTTCTTTTGGGGGTCAAAGCTAAAAGCAAAAGATAATCATTAAGCCAAAGGAAATGGTAATGGAATAAATATTCGAATTAGAAATGAGAAAACAAAAATTGCTTAGAAAGGACAAAAAAAAGAAAACAAAATTTTGGGGGCAAACATTTTCATATTAAGTCATAATTCTTCAAACCACAAAGAGGTTTGCTATTTGGTTTTAAATATTCAAAGGAACGAAATTATTATTGATTTCCTTTTTTCTTTTCTATAAGCTCTGCTTTAGAAAGTATTGTAGTACTATTTGTTGCTTTCACTTTTGCAAAATCGCATTAAATATGTTGGGCTTACTATGTGAAAAGAGACTCCGTAACCAATCTATGAAAAATATGTCATAAATTTTCTGTAAACCATTGCCTTCGCAATTGAGCAGTAAAAAGGAAAAGGATGTGCCAAATACATTTGTCAGCTTTTAGGCGCTTTAGCACCCTTTTACGATGACATGGTGCGTATGTGCAAATTTTATTTTTTCTTTTGGCATATTTTCGACAGATTTTCAAGGATGAGGCACAATAAAAAACATAAATTTTTCAATAACAGAAAGGAAGGAAATATTGAGAAAATAATGATGCGTAGAATCACCAAGGAGATATAAAAGACTTTTCGAATGAAACGATACAATCAACACAAATTCAAGAAGTTTTATAGCTGTGGGACTAGAAGTACTTAAAAAATAGAGAAAAAATGAATTGAAATCATGTATGGAATCATGTATGGTTGAAACAAAAAAGTATTGGAAGGTGGTTTTTTCCCCTCAATGATAATTTTCCCTCTAAAACACTATTACAAGTTGGTCGCCACTTTAATAGAGTATTTTTATGGGAATTCTATTTGCCTTTAAGGATAATACATTAGGTGTGTAGAATTCGATAAACAAATTAAATAAATTATTTAAATGGCCAAAGGCTTTTATAATTTAAAAAATACCACAAAATGTTGTATAAAAAGATTTTACTCACCTTCAATACAAATCATATGTCTCCAGAGGAAGTAGTAGACGCGAAAGAGCTGAAAAAAATTAAAAGAAATGAATATGATCAGATTTCTATGAAAAAACAAATAAAGTGTGAAAAGCCCCGCGTTGGGCGCCAATTGTGTATGAACTGTGATTAAAGAAACTCGTAAAGGAAAGCAGAAGTGGTTTGATAAGGCAAACGACTCAAAGGTCTACTACGAATAACTTTAAGCTCTGGCAATAAAATTGATAAAAATTATAATGGACATTGAAAAGAAAGGTATTGGATTGAGTTTTATGGGTTGCCCAAAAAGTAATTGCGGATTTTTCAAATAGTCGGCGTTGACAAATTTTTTCAACGGCTTGTGACTCTGTAATTGCATTCTTTCTTCTGTCAGTTATCAGCTGTTACTTTTAGCTTGCTTTAGAAAAAAAATGCGCGAAATTTTGTTTACATTTGTTTGTTTGGCATCAATTTTAATATGGAGCCCACAAAGGAGCATTTTCGTCATATTTTACTTTATTATTTCCGTAAAGGAAAAAACGCGGAGCTGGTTGCTAAAAAGTTACGAGATGTGTATGGTGATAAAGCCTTAAAAGGAAGACAGTGTCAAAATTGGTTTCGCAAATTCCGTTCTGGAGATTTTTCACTTAAAGATGAGCCACGTTCAGGTCGGCCAAATGAAGTTGATGATGACCAAATCAAAGCATTAATCGAATTGGATCGTAATGTAACTGAGCGTGAGATAGGGGAGAAGTTAAATATACCAAAATCAACCGTTCATTATCACATAAAAAGTCTTTGACTGGTGAAAAAGCTAGATATCTGGGTACCTCATGTATTGAAAGAAATTCATTTAACAAACCGAGTCAACGCTTGTGATATGCACCTTAAACGCAATGAATTCGATTCGTGTTTAAAACGAATCATACCTGGAGATGAAAAATGGATTGTTTACAACAACGTTAGTCGAAAACGATCATGGTCCAAGCATGGTGAACCAGCTCAAACCACTTCAAAGGCTGATATCCACCAAAAGAAGGTTATGCTGTCTGTTTGGTGGGATTGGAAGGGTGTGGTATATTTTGAGCTGCTTCCAAGGAACCAAACGATTAATTCGGATGTTTACTGTCAACAATTGGACAAATTGAATACAGCCATCAAGGAGAAGCGACCAGAATTGGTCAATCGTAAAGGTGTCATATTCCACCAGGACAACGCTAGACCGCACACATCTTTGGTCACTCGCCAAAAACTGAGTGAGCTTGGCTGGGAACTTTTGATGCATCCACCATATAGCCCTGACCTTGCACCATCAGACTAAAATCCGCAATTACTTTTTGGGCAGTATATTAAGTATTTGTATTGTATTGTAAAGTTATCTCGCCAGTATAATTAAGCTTCAATGTTTTTGGTTATTTTCACCCTTGAACTCCCCTTTGATATTTTACGCCAATGCCAATGGTGGTCTTAAGATGCTACACGCTTAATTTTAGCTGACATAAATTCTAGAGAGACCACCATGTGTTTTGTCAGATTTCTATTTTTATATCCTACATCACAACTGTGGTATCTCTTTTCCAGAAGGAAAAGAGATATATCGGGAATGTACAACCCTTGTGTTGCAATCTGCCAACTGACAGCTATAACGTAAAGCTTGAAATTTTTTAGGTTATACGTAATCAGAATGTTTTGACATACGAGCGCTATTTGTGTTTTTTACAGTAACTTAGAAGATTGAACTCGTCCAAAAAATGGAATTAAACCGTAAACATTTTCGTGCGATTATTTCTTTCAACTTTCGACGTGGATTAACTCAACAACAGTGCAGCGATAAACTAAATTTAATTTTTGGCAATGAAGCTCTATCAAGGACCAGTGATTATTGATGGTATGGTGAACTCAACCGAGGTCGTATTTCACTCCAAGACGAATTTCGTGAAGCCTCTAGAGGGCGCAATTCTTATCAGATTGAAATGGAATTTCGCACGACGTGTTTTGTTATGATACCCAACAACTGTACCAAGTATGGTTTAAATCGGTCCATAACCTGATATAGTTCCCATATAAACCGATCTTGGGTCTTGACTTCTTGAGCCTCTAGAGGGCACAATTCTTATCCGATTTGAATGAATTTTTGCACGAAGTATTTCGTTGTGATATCCAATAACTGTGCCAAGTATGGTTGAAATCGGTCCATAACCTGATATAGCTGTCATATAACCAGATCTGGGGATTTGACTTCTTGAGCTTCTGGAGGGCGCAATTCCTATCCGATTTGGCTGAAATTTTGCATGACGTATTTTATTTTTACTTTCAACAACTGTTTCAAATAAGGTTCAAATCGGTTCATAACCTGATATAGCTGCCATATAAACCGATCTGGGATCTTGACTTCTTGACCCCTAGAGGTCGCAATTATTATCCGATATGCCTGAAATTTTGTACGAAGGATCCTCTCATGACCATCAACAAACGTGTTTATTATGATCTGAATTGGTCTATAGCTCGATACAGCTCCCAAATAAATCGATCTCTCTATTTTTACTTCTTGATCCCCCAAAGGGCGCAATTCTTATACGAATTGGCTGACATTTTACACAGGTCTCCAACATATAATTTAATTGTGGTCCAAACCGGACTATATCTTGATATCGCTCTAATGGCAGAGCAAATCTTTTCTTATATCCTTTTTTGCCTAAGAAGAGATGCCGGGCAAAGAACTCGTCAAATGCGATCCATGGTGGAGGGTATATAAGATTCGGCCCGGCCAAACTTAGCACGCTTTTACTTGTTTTTTGATATTTTGGCCTGTAACAGCCAAACCCTTGATATTCGATCCAATACTAAAACAAAAATTGTAGCCAAGACATAGTTTAGAAATCTCTAGTACATCGCGAAAGCATTGGAATGTTCCTTCAGTTTTGGCATTATGAAAGTGCAAGTTTTTCGTGAAAATATTGATAAACTACTATGAAAAACTGAAAGTGCTCCTTGACAGATCGACAAATCAGTCTATATGGCAGCTATATCGAAAAATAGTCCGATTTGGAGGATATTTTGTTCGGACATGGATGGGCATAATACCACTCACCATTCCAAATGTCAGCGGAATCGAGTAATAAATGTGGGAATTGTGGGCTTAAGACAAAAAAACGGCAGATCGGTCTATATGGCAGCTTTCTGAAAATATAGTGCGATTTGGACCATATTCAGTTCGGACATCGGTAGGTATAGTACAGCTCACCGTTCCAAATTTCTGCGGAATCGGATAATAAATGCGGCATTTATGGGCTTAAGACTAAAAATGGTCAAAACGGTCTTAAGACCAAGAAGGGGCAGATCGAAAAATATTCCGATTTGGAACATATTCGGTTCGGACATCGGTGGGCATAGTAAAACTCACCGTTCCAAATTTCAGCAAAATTGGGTATCCCATAAATGTGGTAATTATGAGCTTAAAACTATAAATCGACAGATCAATCTATATGACAGCCATATCGAAGTAAAGTCCAATGTGGACCATATTCAGTTCGGACATTGGCAGATATACTACAACTCACCGTTCCCAATTTCAGTAAAATCGGGTACCAAATTCGGCAATTATGGGCTTAAGACTATAAATCGGCAAAAATTGGCCGTCATTTTCATACAAGTCCGACCACAGTGCCTAGGTTGGTAGATGTACTACAACTCACCGTTCCAAATTTCAGCAAAATCGGGTATCCCATAAATGCGGGAATTATGGGCTTAAGACTAAAAATCGACAGATCGGTCTATATGACAGCCATATCGAAGTAAAGACCAATGTTGACCATATTCAGTTCGGACATTGGCAGATATACTACAACTCACCGTTCAGCGAAATCGGGTATGAAATTCGGCAATTATGGACTTAAGACTAAAAATCGCCAAAAACTGGCCGCCCTTTCCACACAAGTCCGACCACAGTGCCAAGGTAAGTTTAAGAAGAAGATGAGAAAAAGGAGAATTTTAAGTTTGAAATTCTGTGAAGAATCTTAATGCAATACTGAGGCGTCTATTTTTCGCAAAATGTTTTCTATGGATCCCAGGAGGCCTAGATATCTAAGGAAAAAGGAAGGGACTTTCCTCAAGGATACCCAAGATATAGTGGATCTTCTGCTGGAAATGCATTTTCCAGGCAACAATAAGGAGACTGTCCATGAGAGCCTTTACCTCGGATTTCATTGGTGAAAATGGGGACGAGGATAAGATAGTTTGGGCGGATGCACTAACCATCTTTCTATCGACCTGATGGAATTATTCCGCCACTATTGTAGGAATACCTTGAAATGACCCTGCCATAGGTAGAATGGATTTTTGGGACAACTTGGCATGGTCCTACATAGCAAGAGCTAGGCCTTAAATTTCGTGGAGATAAGATTGAGAACACTGTGGTATAATTACAGGGTATGATCTAGGGATTCCTTTATAGCTTATGCCAAAGGGGTTTAGCGGACTTAAAACATACTTTTAGGCTTAAAACATACTTTGGCTGTTTTAGGTAACCTTAGCGAAAACGAATCGTAATCATACTTTAAGATATACCGGAGATGGGTGGACACATTTAAGTGATTTTTTACCCTCATAGGAACACCGGAAACAATATATTGGGTTGCCCAAAAAGTAATTGCGGATTTTTAAAAGAAAGTAAATGGATTTTTAATAAAACTTAGAATGAACTTTAATCAAATATACTTTTTTACACTTTTTTTTCGAAAGCAAGCTAAAAGTAACAGCTGATAACTGACAGAAGAAAGAATGCAATTACAGAGTCACAAGCTGTGAAAAAATTTGTCAACGCCGACTATATGAAAAATCCGCAATTACTTTTTGGGCAACCCCAATAGTATTCAAGAGGTAAAATAACTGGATTCCCAACCCACCCCAAAGCGCTCCAAATCGAATATATACACAGATCTGTACAATAATGGATTTATATGAAAAATGTTTGATAGTGGAGTATCAAATCCTTCGCTACATGAGTCTTAACCCAGCACGGCATAACTATGAGCATCAGAGTTATATGAGGTATAGTGCAAGAACTTTATACTGGTAAAACAAACATTCAACCTAATCCTTTACCGGAATTCTGCTTCTTTCGTCGTGTCCTTATATAATAAAAAAATCTCTTTTGAATTTTTTTGAAAAAGTTCCCAACCATTTTTGATTCCTTTGGTAAAGAATAGACATAAAATTTTGTTTTAAACTTAAATTTCAACCATTCATCATAAAATTTTCCCCCAGAAATGTTTGAATATTTCTATACCCCCCCGTTATAGCCCATTCAATAATATTAACAATAAATTTACCACTGAAAAGCCATCTATATAAGAAAAGAAATTCTTATAGTCTGCTCACATCCTTGTCTTAATGTCTATCACAAAGTCAGTATGTCTGATATTTGCCCATTTTTTTTAAGGCATGACATCATATTTCCAACTATCTGTCTCAGAGGCTGTTGTTGTTCACACATGGTTGGGTGAAAAAGAGTTTAACACTCCAACACCACCCTCACCACACGAAAGGCAAGAAATCAAATGTCATGGAATGGGTACTCCAACTCTTGACGCTTCTCATTGGAATTCGAAGGATATAAAAGAAAATATATATTGAATATTAAAAAAGGAAATATTGTTTAAACGCGTGTCGAATTTGAATCCTTTATGCTTTGGGAGAATATGCGAGAGCAAAAACAAAAACAGAAACGAAGGCAAGCCAAGAATACGCACAAACAACGAAGGACATCAATACAAAACTATCAACATCATCAATATGAATAAATGGAAGCTAGCAAAGGAT
Source organism: Stomoxys calcitrans (assembly GCF_963082655.1). Lineage (NCBI taxonomy): Eukaryota > Metazoa > Arthropoda > Insecta > Diptera > Muscidae > Stomoxys > Stomoxys calcitrans. The sequence goes on along the minus strand of NC_081555.1, from coordinate 8,029,297 downwards.
ATAACCGCTGTATGTAAAGCAAGCCCGCAGAGGCTGTAAGTAAGTCACCACCATATTTTATATTTCCTTTCGAAGAGCTATAGCGGAAAATTCTTTTAACCATCCAATGTCGCTTTTTTTTCGTTTCTTCATAGTGTTATGGAATTGCGATGGCATTTGAATTCGAGTTTGTGTGTTGGCTGTTGGAAAAGCATCCTGGGGTTTTTCGGAGTTTGAGTTTTGTGGCTGCTGAGGGGCATGAGACATTTGCATATGGCGTCATGGTTATAATTCTTCAAAAGCTTTACTCCTCCTTGTGGAGTTATTGCTGTAGTATTGATGGCGTCGTTCGTTTCTTGGCATTTCTATTGCCATATTCGAAATCCTCGACAATTTCCAAATGTCAAATTTTATGATATTTTAAGATTTTTTTTTTTTTCGTTTTGAACAAAATTTATGGCCTTTCTGGGAATTGGTGGAATGGGTATGATATGGTGAATAAGTGAAATAAGGCATGGTATGTGTATATACATGGGACTTAAAAAGTTCTTGGAGCTTCTTAGTTCATGCCACTTACATTAGACCAAATCATGGAAGCGTGATCTTTTATAAACCACACTTGGGGCCATAAAGTGGTGGTGAAATAAAGCTTTATTGAAAATATATTTTAAAAGTTCCAGATTCATGAGTTTATTATTTTTATAAGAATGAATTTTTTAAAAACAAGGCCTTTGGGAGCAGTATCTTAATTATGTATTTTCTTGGTTAATGTTGGAAAAAATATGGCTAAGGAAACCAGAAAGATCTTAGGGTCTAGAGGTTTCGTTTCCGAGGGAATTAAGTTTGTATTAAAATTTGTTTCCGAAAAACTAAAATTATAGTTGGCAGAAACAAACTAAATTTTCTAAAACAAAAATTGTTTATGGTAGACAAATATTTGTTTGTCTTATAAACAAAAATTCTTGAAGACTACCAAAAATTGGTTTATGTTGAACAAAAGTTTGTTTTGTATGCCTTTCGACATGTCAAGTGTGGTCCAAATAGCTCCATATTCTGAAGAGTTCTAAATTAAAACTAATCTCTGAATTGAATTCTCGTGCCGCTAGAGGGCTTATTCTAGACAAATTTGTTTGTGGTGACAAACAATTTGATTCTGAATATCACTATTGTAAAATAGGGGTTGCTTAATAATTAGTGTTTGTCTCAGGTCGGGTTAGATTTTAAGGAAGGGAAAGGATGTCAGTCAGCCTCATGTCCTCAGATATACACATGGACCAACTGATGGACTTATGAACGCTGAATACATATTCTTACAGGGCAATTGATCAAAGATTTCAATATCTGTCTCGTTAAGAATCCTTTATAGAATATTCCCTTCCATTGTACTTCATCCGTTGCAGTGAATTACAGTCCTAGGGGCCTTGAATCCTTCAGGGAGTCGTATACCCTGATTCCAAAGAGTCCCGCAGGGGTGTCTCTATCTAATTAAGCCCAATCCGCATATACAGAAGGTTCCAGGAAGGGCGAAATATCCCTAGCCTGTAGATTTTCTCGGCATTAAAAAGGCCAGCCCGTCTACAAAGAAGGTCTGGCCTTGTGTATAATCAGTCGTGCCGCATGTAGCATATCGCCACGCTTCATCTCTATCCCCCCGGCAAAACAGAAAAATGTCCCAAGTTTGAGGAGCGATCTTCGTTGCCACGCATTCAACACACAACGACGTTCTGAGCCGATCTAGCCTTGTCCGACCTGTAAAATCCCGCTATCGTGGGTCGAACGGGTAAAACTAGCCGTTTGAAATTTCCACAGATACTTATTATTAATGAAGGTCATTGGGGATTGCAAATGGGCCATATCGGTTCAGATTTGGATATAGCTCCAATATAAACCGATCACTCGATTTAATTTCTTGAGCTCTTACGAGCCGCAATTTTTGTGCGACTTGTCTGAAATTTTGCACGTAGTGTTCTGTTATGACTTTCAATAACTGTACTAAGTAAAGTCTAAATCGGTCTATAACCTGGTATAGCACCCATATAAACTGATTCTCCGATTTGACTTCTTGAGCACTTGCAAGCCGCAATTTTTGTCCTGTTTCTGTTTTGACTTCCAAAAACTGTGCCAAGTACGGTCTCAATCTGTCAGGCACCTGATATAGCTCCCATATAAACCGATCTCCCGATTTGACTTCTTGAGCCCCTGAAAGTCAAAATTTTTCTCCGATTTGGTTGAAATTACATGTGCTGTTATGACTTTCAACAACTGTGCCAAGTAATGTCCAAATCGGTAAAGAAGCTGATATAGCTCCCATATAAACCAATCTCCCGATTTGATTTCTTGAGCTCCTACAAGTCACAATTTTTGTCCGATTTGGCTACAATTTTGCGTGGTGTTCTGTTATGAATTCCAACCACTGTGCCAAGTACAGTACGAATCGGTCTATAATCTGATCTCCCGTTTCGACTTCTTGAGCCCTAACAAGCCGCAATTGCCTGAAATTTTGCATGTAGTGTTCTGTTATGACTTTCAACACCTGGCCAAGTGCGGTCTTAATCGGTCTATCACCAAATATAACTCCCATATTTTAGCAGAATCCATGGTGGTGGGTTCCCGAGATTCGTCCCGGCCGAACATAGTACGCGTTTACTTATTTACCTACATTTTAGATGCGCCTTGTTATCATTTTAAATGATAACAAGGCGCAAAATTAAGGACCTTTTAATCAACCATTTAAAAGAAATTCATTACATCAAGGAAAATATTGGGTTGCCCAAAAAGTAATTGCGGATGTTTCATATAGTCGTCGTTGACAAATTTTTTCACTGCTTGTGACTCTGTAATTGCATTCTTTCTTCTGTCAGTTATCAGCTGTTACTTTTAGCTTGCTTTAGAAAAAAAGTGTAAAAAAAGTATATTTGATTAAATTTCATTCTAAGTTTTATTAAAAATGCATTTACTTTCTTTTAAAAAATCCGCAATTAATTTTTGGGCAACCCAATACTTTTCACCAAGGGAAATGCTTCCTAAAAACTTGAAAATTTTATCATCCTTAAATTAAGTTTGTTTTTCTTTGGCTCGAATCTTTAAAATTAGGGCAAACACTTTTTCAGTGCACATAAAAACCTAATTAAAAATGTTTTCTCCCAAAAGTATGCACCAATTTTTCAATGTTAATACAACCTCTAGAAGTATGCAACTGCTTTTATTGCCCTAGAGGACTAAAAGTTATTTAATAAATTAAAGCAATGGGATGATTTTTTTCAGCTTGACTAAAGATTTAAATTATGCCGCAGAAAGTATGCAATACATTTTATATGATGATCCTATTTCTATGACTATTTTGCGTCTTTAACTAATTTGCACTTTTTTCTTTTCCCAAAGTCAATTTCCTAACTATCAACGATTGTTTAACCTCTATTTTAGGTTTTTGTCTTTAATAACAATACTCAAAATTAAGGATCTATCAACCTACCATTTAAAATAAAAAGTCTTTAATATCAAGGAAAATATCATTCACCAAAGGAAATAATTTCTTAAAAAGGTGGAAAATTTATCATGATTAAGTTATGTTAGATCGGTCCTATAGACCGGAACGAGCTTAGTCACCTATAGGAGCTTGACGTAGAACGCTTCCTCCACATGCAAATGTGGCTACAACAACAACAGGTGAAAATGCCTACGATCGAGAATGGCATTCAGCACCTCCTCCGAGGCTGTCTTCTGGCTCCAGAGATCAGCATAGCAGCATACCCTGTACTGTCGCGATCATCATGCTGAGGCCACAGTTGTATCGCACACGACGTCATGTTTCGGTGTGCGATAACCCAGCTGATAGCATATCGGCTTAGCAAACAGAGGGTCATGGGACCAAATCCCGGTAAAGGCACAATAGGTTTTTGAAAATATAAAAATACAGTTCTTATTCTAACAAGTAAAAAAGCGTTAAGTTCGGCCGGGCCGACTTTGGATACCCACCACCTCGGGTACATATGTAAACCACCTTTCGTTATAATCCGGTGAAACATGCATAATTTAAGCCCCCATAGCAGCTTTATCGATACGGATATTGAGTGGTCAAGTTATTGTTTAATTTTGTAGATCAAAATATTGGTATTTTCCGAATATAGACCGATCTGAACCATATACGACACGGTTGTCGAAAAGCCTACCATAAGTCACTATGTCGAATTTCAGCGAAATCGAAACCGATCTGAGGGCCGTCGATGGGCCTAACACAACTCACTGTCCCAAATTTCGGCGAAATCGGACAATAAATGCCCCTTTTGTGGGCCCAAAAACTTAAACCGAACGATCGGTCTATATGGCAGCTACATCCAAATCTGGACCGATCTGGGCCAAATCGCAAAAAGTTGTGGAAGAGCCTAACGCAACTCACGGTCCCAAATTTCGGCGAAATCGGACAATAAATGCGCCTTTTTTGGGCCCAAAACCTTATATCGAGAGATCGGTCTATACGGCAGCTATAACCAAATCTGGACTGATATGAGCCAAATTGAAGAAGAATATTGAAGGGCCTTACACAACTCACTGTCCAACATTTTGGCGAAATCGGACAATAAATGCGCCTTTTATGGGTCCAAAGCCTTAAACCGAACGATCGGTCTATATGACAGCTACATCCAAATTTTGACCGATCTGGGCCAAATTGCAAAAAGTTATCAATAAATGCGCCTTTTAGGGGGCCAAGACTTTAAAGTTCGGTCTATGTGGCAGCTATATCAAAATCTAGACCGATTTGGGCCAAGTTGAAGAGGGCTGTTGAAGGCCCTAACACAACTCACTCTTCCAAATTTCGACGACATCGGACAATAAAAGCGCCTTTTATGGGTCCAAAACCATGAATCGAGAGATCGCCCTATATGACAGCTACATCCAAATCTGAACCGATCTGTGCTATATTACAGAAATATGTCGAGGGGCATAACACAACTCCCTATCCCAACTTTCGGCAACATCGGACAATAAATGCGCCTTTTATGGGCCCATAAATTAATATACCCCCATCCTTCGGGGGTGGGTATAAAAATAGAAAAAAAAAAAACTGAAGAGAAAAGTTTTAAATTAGTAGGCTCTCAAATTAAGAGAGCATTATTTGTTTTTTTTTTTTTGTTTTTTTGTCCTACACGTTCAAATCCCCCTTCGGCATACGGCCTTTTGTAAGCCCTACTTTTGGATATGAGTGGGGAAGGCCTTATATTTTTGGACATGCATTGTTAAATGGCAAGGAGTAGGGAAGACCTCTGTCATGTCTTATGTCTCCAAAACAAGGCATTCTATAAGCAGCTTTTATTCCTGAACTTTCCCGATGGGATGGGTTATGTTCTTGTGCCACCGCTAGTTTATACCCTCCAACACCCACGCACAGCAATTACTGCTTCTATAAGTCCACAAATGGATTTAGCTCTCATAAAAACCGATTCCCTGATATGCATTTTTGATCCCCTTGAAGCATTAATTTTTGCTCGGGGCTGACTCTTAGAAATTTTTTTGCAGCATTTAGGGTGGTGAATACCCCTCTGACTTTAGCACGTTATATTTATTATTTGATAAATTATTTCTACAAAAAAAACTATCAAACTATAAGGGCAGATATTTAATTTTCCCTACATTTTGTCATCTGTTTATCTCATTAGCTTGTCAAAATATGACGTTTCGTAAGTTGTGTTTCCATCCACATTTCTGTCACAACAGACTGAACTAGAACCAAGTCCTAATGACTTTTAAGCGTAATTCACTTTTTTACCAAGGCAATCAAAGTGATGGTCGGTCATAGTCAAGTAGACACAAGGTCTGTCCTTTCATATGGCCATTAATTTGTTGACAAGTATTGCTCATCCATGGCTCATTCCCCCCACCAACTCCCCATTCCCACAAACTTAAGGTGTAATTCTTGGCTAGTCATGCCTAAGTCAGTCATTGGGTCGCGCTAATCATTTAAATGCATCATTAACATTACGTTTTGGAAAAAAAAACCCAACGCTTCAAAATGAAAAGTGAAATAATAGAACAAAGGAGGGAGAGACCCAGGGCAAAGATGGATAGAGAAAAATAAACTAAATACACTCGTGTTGACATTTGATAAATTATGTTAATTAGTCCAGGCAAGAGTGAGTGAGTGTAAAAGACAATGTGAATGTGTGTGTGTTTGTATATTTGCAACTGAATGTGTGTATGTGGTTATTACGTTACTGACATTTGAGTATTAATGTTTCGGCTGATCCTCCCTCTTTGCACCATCCACCATTTTAATGTTGTTTTATTGAAATTGTCCAAACAGGACTCTGGAAAGTGATAATTTTTTCAGTGTTTAGTTTGTTACTTTTTTTCAAAGACCGATGGCGACAAAGGTGTGTTGGATGTTAATTAATTAAAATTCATATAGTAAGCATGTGTTGGTAAGTGAATTTAATTTACCATACAAATGACGCTTGATTTCAATTAACAACAAAAATTTATAGAAAATTAAAACCGAAGCTTATAAGGGGAAATACAATGGTAATAACAAAAAAATTATGATAAAGCGGATGCCTTTGCTTCAGGATGATGTCAACAGATATTTGGCAGACAAATCTTACAGCCATTAAAATGAATGAAAAATTTTAATTTTATTGTATATTTAGATTATCACCTAAAAGTATGCTTTATAATTGTACATACAGTTGAAAATAATGGTCCTTCGACTTGAACTATCTACATTTAGACCCCAATTAAAACCTCTCACATCATCCACCATTTTAATATTGTTTTATTGAATTCTGCAATCAGCACTCTCGAAAGTGATAATTATACCCCCCGTCACAAGATAGGGGTATACCAATATCGTCATTCTGTTCATAACATCTCGAAATATTCATCTAAGACTCCATAAAGTATATATATTCATGATCGTCATGACATTTTAAGTCGATCTAGCCATGTCCGTCCGTCCGTCTGTGTGTCGAAAGCACGCTAATTTTCTAAGGAGTAAAGCTAAGCGCTTGAAATTTTGCACAAATACTTTTAATGAGTAGGTCGGTAAATTGGTCAAACCGATATTGGGTCTTGGCTTCATGAGTTTCGAGAGGGAGCAATTCTCACCCGATATGGCTGACATTTTGCATGAAGTATTTTGTTACGACTTCTAATAAGTGTACTGAATATGGTTAAAATTGGCCGATAAACTGATATAGCTGCTATTTAAACCGATCTTGGATCTTGACTTCATTAGCTTTCTAGAGGGAAAAATTTTTATCCGATTTGGCTGAAATTATGCACGAGGTGTTTTGTTATGACTTTCAACAGCAGTGCCATGTACAGTTCAAATCGGTCTATAACCTGATATAGCTGCCATATAAACCGATTTTGGACCTTGATTTCTTGAGTCACTAGAGGGCGCAATTCTCATCCGATTTGGCTGAAATTTTGCATGAAGTAATTTGCACTGACTGTTAACAAGTGTATTAGGTATGGTTTAAATCGGTTCATAACCTGTCATAACCTCCATATAAACCTTGGGTCTTGACTTCTTGAGTCACTCGATCTTGGATTTTGACTTCTTGAGCCACTAGAGGACGCAATTCATATACGATTTGGCAGAAATTTTGTATGTTTGTGTTTTGTTATGACTTTCAATAAGTGCACAAAGCATGTTATAAATCGGTTCATAACCTGATACAGCGTCCATATAAACCGATCTTGGGTCTTGACTTCTTGAGCCTCTAGAGGTCGCAATTCTTATCCGATTTGGCTGAAATTTCGCAAGAGGTGTTTTGTTGTGACTTCCAACAAGTGTACTCAGTCTGGTATAAATCGGTTATATAGCTGCCATATAAACCAATTTTGGGTCTTGACTTCATGAGATTTCTAGACGACGCAATTCTTATCCGGATCTTGACTTCTTGAGCCACTAGAGGGCGCAATTCTCATTCGATTTGGCTGAAATTTTGCATGAAGTGTTTCGTTATGACTTTCAACAAGTGCAATAAGTATGGTTTAAATCGGTACATAACCTGATATGGCGTCCATATAAACCGATTTTGGGTTTTGACTTCTTGAGGCGCTAGAGGGCGCAATTATCACCAGATTTGGCTGAAATTTAGCACGAAGTGTTTTTTTATGACTTCAAATAAGTTTTTCTAAGTATGGTTCAAATCGGTTGACAGTCTGATATAGTTACCATATAAACCGATCTGGGAACTTGACTTCTTAAGCCTCTAGAGGTCGTAATACTTATCCGATTTGACTGAAATTTTGTACAACGGCTTCTCCCAAGACCTTCACCATTCGTGTAAAATATGGTCTGAATGCATCAATAGGCTGATACAGCTCCCATATAATCCGATCTCCCGACATTACTTCTTGAGCCCCTTTAGGGTACAATCCTTATCCGATTTGGCTAAAATTGGGCACAATGACTTCTACTATGGTCTACAACATTCAATTCATTTACTGTCCGAATCGGACTAAAACTTGTAATAGCTCCAATAGCCTTACAATTCTTATCCATTATTCTGTGTTTGCCTTAAAGGAGATACCGGGCAAAGAACTCAACAAATGCGATCCAATGTGGAGGGTATATAACATTCGGTCCGGCCGAACTTAGCACGAACTTACTTGCCTTTTCTGTGTTAAGTTAGTTTCTTTTCTTCAAAACCCGAAGACGACAAAGGTGTATTGGATGTTAATTAGCAAAAATTCTTATAAGTTGGTGTTGATAAGTCAATTTAATGTATGATGACATCGCTTCAGTCTTATATGACAGTATTAAGAAATATTAGGCAGAATATGGAATAATGCATGCAATTATTGAATTTCATAGTTTATAGATTTACTCCTAAAAGTGTGCTTCAAAATTCTACCAACAGCTCAAAATAATGGTCCTTCGACCTGAACTACTTATATTTTGAATTCTATTTATTTTTAACTCTAACTCTAATTCTATGTTGTTTAAAAGAATTTAAAGTAAATTAAAAATCACGCATGCTTTTCCCAAACAATTTTCAATTTCCACACATAAAATTTATAACCATCAACACTTTTCCCTCCTTCCGAAAATATAAAATCATTCAATTTCTCTCGCTCTATCTCTCTCTGTCACTCCCACAAAAACTGAAAGTACGTGCCTATATTTACGTTAGCCCAAAAATAATTGTTGCTATACCCATGTAGCTAGTACTTACATCTGAAGTACCTAAAATTATGCTACATAAAATCAACAACAGCTTCAAAATTATTGTTCACTTTCAAGTGCCGAAAGTCACATAACAAAACTCGTACTTACACTACCACGTGCAATCACGCACTCACATTTACATCGCACTTAACCAGACAGTGGCAATGCATTTCATTTTGAGTATTATCGAAAAACTTTGGCCATAATCAAATTGTACGTGGGGCCTTCGAAACACGGACTACATTTTTCGGCCCCACCACAAACAAAAGGCTCACGTGTGGTGATATCAGACTTTAGCTGTCATAATTTCGATTGTATTGGCTGAGTTTGGCCATTAAAAGTATTTACTTTTTAAGTGTTTATGCGAATCCATATGTTAGGTGATGTGATTGCTTGGATGGGCACCAGGTTAAGGATGCGTGTTTATTTTAGTTTAGGAGCATGAGTGGAAAGGCCTCAAGTGTTTACCTTTTCATGTTGAGTTTATTAGAATGTTTGAACATTTAATAGGCGAAACGCTATAAGTTCAAGTAGTAAAATTATATAACACTGTTATTGGTATTGTTTGAAGGGAACTACCATTGTTTGAAGGGAAAACTTAACCAATTGATATAATGGGGAGGGAGCATAAGGGTTCTTTAAAATGTAATTCTATATGAAAATGCAAAAAATTGGGTAGAAAATGGGATATGCGCCTATATGCCTTGGAAAATTAAAAGAAAAAAATTCGTTAAGTTCAATCGAGATAAAATTTGTTGGGTAACCAGAACTAGGGGCAGGTCCATTAATGAAAACAAAAAACCTTTTAAACCAATTTTCTTATCTGCCTTTTTTAACCCTTAAATGCCACAATTTTGCCTTAGTTGTTTAAAATAATGTGTAGCTTGAAGCACATGGCGAGGCCATCTGGAACAGAGGTTAGAGCATGTCCGCCTTTGATTCTGAACGCCTGGGCTCGAACCCTGGCTAGACGATCAGAAAATGATGGACGCATTTGTGAGGTACTATTGGGCTTAAAATTTGAATCGGGCAACACCCATTGATATGCAAAAATATTGTCCCTGTTTTTTAATGGAAGCACATAAGCCCTCTTCATGAACCCGATGTCAGCCCTGTTAGAAAAAAAATTGACTTAAAGGGGCTCAAAGAAATTTTTTCGAAAAAAATTATAAAAAATTTGGTTTCCAGGAAAATTGTGTCTACATTTTCTAGAATCATGTTTACAAAAGTAGCATCGCCGTTAGTCCTTTGCTAATGTCCACATAGATCCCAAAACTATGTCATCCGAGTAATGATTTTTCTCTAAATTTTCTTAAAGCTAATTTTTGCAGAAAATATATTCGGAAAATGGTTCCCGAAAAAGTTTCCTGAAAAAGTTTTAAAAAATTTGGTTTTCTGCCGTATATCGCCTTGTTAAAAATATGGCAGTTACGCCTTAACATATACTACAGTTCTTTGCTTGATTCCCCATGCATCCATTAAGCAAGCATTTTCTCAGAATTTTATTTTTGCAGATAATTTTTGCCAACATTTGTTTCTGCAGAAATTTTGTAAATTTTTTTTATAAAAAAAATCTTTAACAATATTTTTTTTTGGATATTTAGCTTTTATAGGAAATATGGTAAAAAAAATGGTCTTCCCGAAAATTATTGCCGATATATGTTGAAATGTCCTGTTCACAACAATAAGGTACCATTTAACAACCTTTTTTTGTATGCACAGCTCCGCAAAGTATGATATGCAAGCAACGCCTTGTCTTATACTACAGTTTTATATTAAGCTTCCTTTAAATACCATCATTTGTTCATTATTTATTCATTTCATTTCCATTTTTCAAGTTAAGAAAAAAAAGGTTTAAAATTTTATATTTTACGAAACTTTTGTCAATTTTTTTCTAAAAAAAAAAATTTTAATTTAATAAAAATTTTTTAAAAAAATAAATTTTTTTAAAAATTTTTTATAGCATTGTTTTTCAAAAAGTTGTCTTAAATGTCGCCCATATTTCTCAAAATGTTATTTTCTTAAAACTAAGGTCCGCTTAGTCCACTGTTTATGTGCTCATTGCTCCCAAAAGTATGTCATACCATTTCCCCCTTAACATATACAACGGTTTTCTTCTAACTTCTTTACAAATATCACCATTTGTTCACCAATTTTTTTTTTTCAACAAAATTGTAAAATCTAACATTTTAATGAAATTCAACCAGAATTAAGCCCTTTAGCAAAAATATTTGTAAACAGCCAAAAATGGAAAGAAGAAAAAAGCACAGAAAAAAAATCATAATTACCCAGAAACAGACGAAAAACACAATAAAACGGCTAGGGACGCCAAAGGAAATCCTGGAAATCAATACAAGGTAAAAAACGCGTAACACAAAAATGGATTTTGTATGGAAGAAAAAAAGCAGGGATGGGGAGGCTTACAATGAAGACAAGGCATAAAACCACCACTTAAAAGTTGAAATTAAACAAGGCCATTATCAACACCTCACCCTCTCTCGCTGTTTAGCTAGAAAACCTGAGTCCTCATCTTTAACAACACCACCAATATTGCAAGACAATACTTCAGTCTAACCTCGAGCGTTATTTCATAAATTAACAAAGACCAGGGCAAAAGCGCAAAAAGAAAAAAAACGCAAAAAAAAAATACGAAAAATACCCAAAATCGAGAGAAAAAAATCACTGATAGGAAAAATTGCTTTGAAAATATTTTTGAATAGCTTGGAAAAAAAGACTGTAAAATGCCATGCATATTCAAGCAGGGGTAGAGGAACATGCAGATAGAAGACAGGGCAGTCTGAGGGCTGAAAATTCATATTTAAATTCAAATCAGATTAACAAAATACAAGTTATGAAAGAAGGACATTAACGTTCTCTAGCCCTGATTACCACTCTTACAGATTAGGAGGTGGGAAGGCAGACAAAACTCAAAGGCCAAGTAAAAACCAAGAATTTTGTGTGTTCCAAAAATGCAAAAAACATTAAGGGAAAAAATCCATAAAAACGACCAACATTTTCAATGGAAATCCTTTCAAGCAGAACAACAAAAATCACTTAAAAATTGGTTTTTATATTTGCATGTTGCCTTGCCAAATTTTCGTTTCAATATGCCTCTAGTTATTAATCATATTTTGAATTTTTCCTTTTTTTGCTTTTGGCAATGCCAGCCGATCATTTAATAAAAAATTGAATTTTAATTATAACTTCATTACCTCTGACAACATGTGTCATGTTCAACATTTGTGCGATTTCTTTTGGGCGTCTGGTGAGGATGTTGTCGAGACGCCTGGCTAGGCTCGCAACTGCACCTACGCATTTTTGGCCATGCAATTGCATGGTGGTGGGCCCATCCTCAGGAATATATAGCACCAACCAATCTTCCTGCTGCTGCTGCCGCTGTTGGTGTTGCATGATTCTCAACTTGGCTGACATTTGAAAATTTATGTGTTTGCTTGAGCAAAAATTGTCTCATTAACATAAATGCAAAATAATTTATTAACAACAAAGGTGATCATCATGGTCGCCATCATCATCATCATGATCTGCCCCAACGTCATCACCCTGTTTTCTTGCAACATTTTGTGCGTGCGACATGTCTTACACGCACTCCTACAAGTACTGCATGAAATCATCAGCAGCCTACTACCAGTCAGCCAGCCAGCCAGCCAGCCAGCCAGCCAGCCAATCGGTTACCTCTGGGGTGTGAAATATTAAAAGGAATTAGGGAATAATTTGATTGGAAATAAAACAAATTAATTTCGTCTTTCTTTCTTGAATGAAAGCCAGAAAAATTAAATTAATCGATTTTACGACATAGGGGTCAGAGCAAAGCAAATTGGCAGAAGTAGAGGTGTATGTGTGTGGGTACCAAAGATTTATGGCTACATAGCAACTTTTGGACAAATTGTAAGATTTGAAAAATAATTTTCTCTTGTCGAAATGTAAATGTTTAATGTTTTGAGAAAAAGTGAAACTTTGCGTATGGTAAGATTGATGAAATGAAGATCGGAGTTGTATGGAGCAAGGAAGGCAGCATCAATAATGAAACGAATGGTTAAGAAACGCATTTTTGTAATATATTCATCATTGAAAAATTTCAGCCAAAATGAATAAGTTTTCCGCCCTTAAGACGTTCAAGAAGTATAATCGGAAGATCGGTATAAATAATAGTTGCTCTCAAACAAGGACCGCGAACCTTTACCAAGTTTTGAACTAGGACCACGTGGCCTTTTATGGTTTCGAATTGAAGAAGTTAATTGAAGGTTGTTCTCCTGCCTCTACAGCCAAGTCGTTAACCATCGCATTCGTTCCAAGTATGTTATGGCCCGGCACCTATTTGATGCGGATATTACCATATTCAGAGCATGCATTAATCTGATCTTTTCATCCCCAAAACTATTCGTAACTTCACATTAGTGGTAGGTATTGTCATAATGACAACTCGCTGATAGCCAGAATTTCCACCATTAGGACTCAGTTTCTAAATCTATTATGTAGACATGCAGTCCTGCTCTCCCATTTAAAACAGCGCAGTTTTTTTTTTGGCACCCGACCTCAGGTGTCGTCTCAGTTATCTGACCTAAAACCTGTCAATCTAACATGGCTTTCTCAAAAAGCTTTGATTATGCTATCGTTGTGTCCTGTTCGTAGCTACTACCCATTATACCATCGTTTTAAGTCTTAAACACCACGGTAGCCGTGTTGATAGCGTGCTGGGATTACCAGTGCGGGGCGTCGTGAGTTCGACCCACAGGGGTCCTACTATGGACCTAATACGTCACCACTGTGGTATCCACGGTTGCCACATTTTTTGATACAGATCCCCAAAATTCCAATACCTGGGCCGATTTGGCCATTTACAATCCCAACTGATCAACACTTATAAGAAGTGTTTGTGCATAATTTCAAGCGCCTAGATCTATTCCTTTGAAAGTTGGCGTGTTTTCGGCAGACAGACAGACGCACAGACATGCCTAATTCGACTTAGAATGTAAAGACGATCAGGAATATATAAACTTTGTTGCGTCTTAGATCAATATATCGATCAAACGGAATGACCAAATTAGTATACTCCCATCCTATGGTGTAGAGTATCACCAGTATATCACTATAATGCCCTAAACCTACCCTAAAAGTGTATATTGGCGATATTTGTATATGCTATGATGCTAGACATCTAATTCAGAAATGATTTTCATGCAAAAATGCAAAATTTGCCCATGAACATTCCATTAAGGAATAGGGGCAAACTTCTCACATATCAATGCGGGGCCTCGTTTTTATAGCCGACTCTGAACGGCGTACCGCAGTGCGACACCTCTTTGGAGAGAAGTTTTACATGGCGTACTATCTCACATATGTTGCCAGCATTAGGAGCGGAAAACCACCGCTGAATATTTTTTCTGATGGTCTTGCCAGGATTCGAACTCAGGCGTTCAGCGTCATAGGCGGACATGTTACATGCTACAAAAAAACACTTCACGTAAAATTTCAGCCAAATCGGATAATTATTGAGCCCTCTAGCGGTACAAGAACTCAAGATCCGAGGTCGGTTCATATGGGAGCTATATCAGGTTAAAAACTGATTTGGACCATACTTAGCATAGTTGTTGGAGGCTAAAAGAAAACACGTCGTGCATAATTTTAGCCACTCGGATAGAAACTGCGACCTCTAGTGGCTCAAGAAGTCAAGATCCAAGATCGGTTTACATGGCAGCTATATAAAAATATGGACCGATGCGGTCCATTTACAATCCCAACCCACCTACACTAATAAGAAGTACTTGTACAAAACTTCAAGCGCTCAACATCACTTCTTCGAAAGTGAGAGTGCTTTCGACGGACAAACGGACGGACATGGCTAGATCGACTCAAAATGTCATGACGATCAAGAATTAAGAATATATATTGGGTTGCCCAAAAAGTAATTGCGGATTTTTTAAAAGAAAGTAAATGCATTTTTAATAAAACTTAGAATGAACTTTAATCAAATATACTTTTTTTACACTTTTTTTCTAAAGCAAGCTAAAAGTAACAGCTGATAACTGACAGAAGAAAGAATGCAATTACAGAGTCACAAGCTGTGAACAAATTTGTCAACGCCGACTATATGAAAAATCCGCAATTACTTTTTGGGCAACCCAATATATTCTTCTAAGACCCCATACATCTTAGAAGAATATTTCGAGGTGTAACAAACGGATTTCTAATTAATTTCGTCTAATTTCGTCATTCAATAGTGGAGTATATAAAACTCGGAAGATATATACATATGGGACCTATATGGAAATCTGAATCGATTTCTCTGAAATTCGCTAAGTATGTCAAAAGTCATAAGAGAATTATAAGCTCCAAATTTCGCTAGAGTCCATTAACTTATGATTACGTAATTGCAATATTAATCTTAATCGAACAATCGCACGAGCGTTGCCTCTTATATTTCGGAATTGGACAACCCCTTGTGTTGCAATCTGCCAACCGATAGCTCTACCGTTAGGGTTGACATTTTTGAGGTTATACGTAATCAGAACGTTTTGACATACGAGCGCTATTTGTGTTGTCTACAGTAACTTAAAAAATTTATCTCGCCCAAAAATCATGCGATTATTTTTCACAACTTTCGACGTGGATTAACGCAACAACAGTGCATCGATAAACGTAATTCAATTTTTGGCGATGAAGCCCCATCAAGACTAGTCTTTATGGATGGTATGGGGAATTCAACCCAGCATACATTCCATATTGCGTGAACATTTGACCCTCCAAAATATTTGCTCGCGTTGGAACCCACTCAATTTTTCAATCGCTCAAAAAAGAGGCTCGTGTCAATTGGTCGAAAGAAATGCTCCAAAAATACGATCGCGGTGCTTCGAAACAAGTCTATGACATAGTGACATCATCGTGGATTTACGCGTATGAACCCGAAAGTAAACAGCAGTCGACTATATAGGAGTTTCAAGATGACTCAAATGTAAAAAAAGTTGCTCGCGCACGAAGCACTTCCAAGCAAATGATCGCCTGTTTTTTTTTTGGAAAAAACTGGACATGTCACTATTGTACTTCTACAACAACGCAGAACAGTCAATTCTGGGTAGTACACAACCATTTTGTTTGCCAGTTATCTTCCAAGAAATCAGAAAAACCAACCGACGAAGAAGAAGGATCACTCTTCACCATGACAATGCGAGCTCTCACACATCGGCTCAAACAAATGCATTTTTGAGCACTCAAAACATCAATTTGATGAGTCGTCGGCGGTATAGTCCTGACTTGGCGGCACCGAATGAGATTAATGCTTTTCGACACCTGAAGAAGCGGTTGATACGTCCAGAATGCATGTTTTGGAGATACCTCAATCAGAGTGCTAAAAGTGCTTCCTGCATTGGTTCACAGGCATGCAAAAGTGTATAGATCTTAATGGAGAATAGTTGGAAAAACAATAAAGCGATTTTCGATGGTTAATACTTGTTTTTATGTTCTCTAATCCCGAAATACAAAAGGCAACCCTCGCATACAAATCTGAACCGATTTCTTCTAATAGGATTCAATAGGATTCGTCTCTAGGCCGAACAATATGCCTGTGTTGGTGGGATGAATATTGCGACATGGACAGACAGACAGATGGATATAGCCATATCGAATCAGAAAGTGATTCTGACTCGATCGCTATACTTATCAATGGGTCTAACTCTTTTCCTTCTGGATGTTACAAACACATGCATTAAGTTATAATAATCATATTATTGGTATAGGATATGATAACCTTACGTTTGCGTCTGCTGATGTATCGCTGTAGATCTATAGAAACTACTCTGTTCGCAATATGAACCCACTGTGTAGGGTTCTAAGGGGCTGTTTCGGAAGACATGACCTTACTATTAACCTCTTTGGAGCTTAAGAAATTTGGATTTATGCCACAGAAATAAAAATGTGGCGCTAACATGACCAATAGTTGACCGGTTCAGATTTTTTAAGACCAATAGGTTTTTGAGGTTGGCTGGTCCAACTACTTTTGTAGAAAATTATAATATTTTTTTCTTTAGTACACACGATTGTTTGATAAATAACAGTTTAAAAATCTTGTCAATTGATGCTTGAAGTAGCACGATATCTACATTTAATGTGTTCCAGCAAGAAATTCCGCATGCAAGCCTAGCATGGGTATTAGTTCCTTGATTCGACTTGATGTTGCTCTCCAAATATATAACTCTGCCATCTAATTGGACACAAAATTGTCTGTAAATAAATAAAAATATATACCTGAAAATCATATTGGGTTGCCCAAAAAGTAATTGCGGATTTTTCATATAGTCGGCGTTGACAAATTTTTTTCACAGCTTCTGACTCTGTAATTGCATTCTTTCTTCTGTCAGTTATCAGCTGTTACTTTTAGCTTGCTTTAGGAACAAAAATTGTGTTAAAAGTATATTTGATTAAAGTTCATTCTAACTTTTATTAAAAATGCATTTACTTTCTTTTAAAAAATCCGCAACTACTTTTTGGGCAACACAATATTTTTATAGCCTACTCATAAATTCCAATAAAATTGATATCAAATTTATTACAGATATTAGTAAGTGAAACGACGACTCACAGTGGGCCAAATGGCAAAAAAATTGGAAATAAGTCTACAACTTTTTATCTGTTGATTTTAGCCATACAAAATGTTCTAGACATTTGTAGAGGAGGACATAGGCTTTCAGAAAAGTGCTGTTGTTGGTCCATATCTTTAATACAGGGTGAGCTACAGGGTGTCAAAATTGACCACTTTTGACTTCTCCAAGCTTCTGGGGGCCATAACTTTTGATCTACTCAACCGATTTACATGATTTAGGACTCTAGAGAAAGAGCTTGACAAGATCTAAAAAACTTATGCATAAAGTACCATGCCATCGTGTACTGTTAAGGAGTTATGAATTGTTTAATTTTAAAATATGAAAATTTGGCCTTGGTTTTTTTCAGTGTTTTTTTAATAACTCCGTCAATTTTAAAGCTATAAACTTCATACTTCACACAAATTATGCCAGCATATGTGTGCATAAAATACAAAAGGAATCACGTGAATATCTTTGGCGGTTTAAAAATGGCATCGTTTTCAATATGAAAAATATTTTTTTTTGTCAAAAAATTGCAAAATTTTTCAAAAAAGATACTCCCATTTCCTTTAAGTTTTCGCAAACTTTGGCCGTCAAAGCATTATCATTTCTTTCCATTTTCACAAAGTCGAGGTATTAAGAAAAGTTTTAAGTGCTAATTTGGCTAATTTCGATATCAAACAACACCGTTATCTTAAGACCAAAATGGCCAATTTTTTTACTAAACTTCAAAAGTTTCTCACTGGAAAAAAAGTTCCACGGGGATTTTTTCGCTTTTTTTGAACTTAAATGAAAGCTTAAAATGTTCCCAACATTTTAAGGTATGTCTCGCCATATCCTAGCCATAAATGAGATCGTAGCGATCAAAATACTGAAAAAAGTCAATTTTCAAGTAGTGCTATATTCATTGCTAAAAAACAAGTATTACGTCACATTTTATTGCAAAGATGTTAAATAAACTTTTATTTGGTAACACTTCTTCTACAAAACACAAAAAGAATCATGGAAATATCTCTATTCTATTCCATTTTATGGAACCGGCAATAAAAAAGTCAATTTTTCAAAAAAGTCGAATTTCCCAAATTTTGTTTTTGTTGTCCTAATTGCACATGACACACTATAGCCATATTTACGCAACATACCTTATCGTAAAGGAAATTTTCATACCTTTCCAACGATGTATAAAACATTTCTCAACTCGGATTCTATCTACTCTAAAATTCATTTACACTTCATTAAACTCTATATAAAAATGTCTATTTGTGAAATGGAACCTTATATGGGGCCTACACTAAAACATTGATAGATTTGCCCAGGGTTTACAATACAAATGTGTTAGAATAAAAAAAGGTCTCCTGCCAAAGTTTAAAAAAATTGGAATAAAAATATGTGTTTTAGAGCGAAAACACTTCGCATCGGCGTGCGTTTGTATAGTACCTACATCTATTTTTAATGTAAGCTGATGATTTTTGAATAAAAAGTAACCTAGAAATATACCTGCATATATATATATATTTGTGTTAAGATTTGATGCAGACAAATGTTACCTGTTTCGCTATGTCGAATTCCCAGGAAATCCACCGTATCAATGAATGTGAAAAAACCTACCCATAAAAAATTCATTGTCATTTTTTTTAACCAAATTCGAGTCCAGGTAAATAATTATAGAAGAGTAAGTAAAAAGAGGCACTTTGGACCCCTTTTTACGATTGCGTCTGATACCTGAAATGGGTCATTAATTGTGAATATATTGCATAAATATTTGAACAAAATCCAAATTTTCTTCATTATATTTTGTAGAGGCGTAAAGGACATTTATAAGTTATGGAAGTCATACTGAAGTATTCCACTCTTTCGAAAATTGTATGGGACATCAAAAATGATTCCAAATCATACACGGAGTCATTTAAGGAACTTGTTTACACTTTGGACCACATATATGGAATAAGGCTAAATAAAGACGCTTTAGACAAACTTGAAAAATTCTACAAATCATTTGAGAGAAGGTTGCCAGAATGTTCATTCGCAAAAATCAAGTTTTTCAAAATGTATGAGAAGTGGCTGAAATCGGATCTACTTATTGAAATTAAACCGCTGATTCCCGGCCGGCCTAGCAAAGCATACGACGAAGTTACGGAGAAAACCAAAAAGAAAAAACAAGAGGAACTATTGGCGGCACATCCGCCAAATTTAATAAAAGATACGTTCAAAACAGCATTGTTAAAAACACAACCAAAAAATGTTGGACGAATTGTCGATGTTTTACCATTAGCATCTCCGAAAAGGGTAAAGAGAATGGTAGAAAGTATTCCAACTCCAAAATCGACTACAGAATTCACGGAGGAAGATGCACTGGCCCTGATTTTGAACCTAGGCCTCTCAAGAAACAAATACTCAACAATGAGGAAGGCTCTTCGTGAAAAAGGATGGGGTTGTTTACCCTCAAAACATAAATTGTACAACACCAGGACGAAAATGGTGCCATCAAATATATACGTGGACGAATTAAAAGCAAGAGTGAAACTTGCTGATCTTGTTGAAAATACAGCTGTTAGAATTATTTCTAATTTTACTGAAGAACAGTTGAACACATGTAATAATTCCGAAGTGGTTTTGATCAGCAAATGGGGTTGTGATGGATCATCTGGATTTTCCGAATATAAGCAACAAACAGAAATAGATACCAACTTCGCATCAATTTTCATGGCATCATTAGTACCATTGAGAATGAGATTGTACAAGGACCAATCTTCATCATCGAAAGAAAATGCATTTCAAGATATATGGATAAATAGAACACCTGGGTCAAAATATTTATGTCGCCCAATTCGGTTTGAGTATACAAAGGAAGACCGGAACACAACACGATCTTTGGTGAACGAAATAAAGGAAGAAATTGCTGCATTACCCATGATTGTTATAAACCAATTGGGAAGAAATATAAAAGTTTCGTTTCAACTACAACTCACTATGATCGATGGAAAGGTGGCAAACGCATTAACTGGCGTTATGTCCAATTGGAGATGCAATATTTGTGGCAAGAAGAATGGGCAATTCGAGGACAAGTCTGATGAAAATTTAGTAAACGAAAATGCGCTCAATTTCGGTATTTCGCCCCTGCACTGTAGAATTCGATTCATGGAGTATTGTTTGCATTTATCGTATGACCTTAAATATCGGACTAGCCCTGGAAACCGCGATGTCTCTGCTAGAAACAACCAAGATCTTCACAAAATGAGGCAGGAAGAGAAGAATCGAATCCAGTTGGAGTTTAAACAAAAGGGACTTATAATAGATAAACCTCTTTACGGATACGGAAGCACAAATGATGGCAACTCGGCAAGGCGGTTTTTTGAGGACCCCGTATCGACATCTAAAATAACCGGTCTTGATGAACACTTGCTAAGACGATTCAAAGTGATTTTGGCTGTAATCAATAGCAAAAAGATGATAAATTCAACCAAATTTGAAGCTTATAGTAATGACACAAAAAACATTTTATCTGATTTATATTCGTGGAAAGCTTTAACACCGACAGTACATAAAGTCTTACATCATGGCAAGGAAATTGTGGAATACAACATACTTCCGTTAGGAGAACTTACAGAAGAAGCTCAGGAATCCCGTAATAGAGATGTTAAACAGTTCCGGCTTTTCAATACCCGAAAGAGCACCAAATTTAACCAAAATTATGATTTACTTCAATATTTATTGTTATCGTCTGATCCGGTACTATACAGCATCAGAACTAAATGGCTACCAAAAATATGTGACGATATAGATAAGGACGATCCCGATGCCATTCAAATTAAAGAGCTTTTAAATTTTGATACCTTAGATTATTTGGTAGAGAATAAAATCAAATAATACAAAACTAAAATGCTTTTTTATTTTGGGAGTAGCTAATATACATATAAACGCACGCCGATGCGAAGTGTTTTCGCTCTAAAACACATATTTTTATTCCAATTTTTTTAAACTTTGGCAGGAGACCTTTTTTTATTCTAACACATTTGTATTGTAAACCCTGGGCAAATCTATCAATGTTTTAGTGTAGGCCCCATATAAGGTTCCATTTCACAAATAGACATTTTTATATAGAGTTTAATGAAGTGTAAATGAATTTTAGAGTAGATAGAATCCGAGTTGAGAAATGTTTTATACATCGTTGGAAAGGTATGAAAATTTCCTTTACGATAAGGTATGTTGCGTAAATATGGCTATAGTGTGTCATGTGCAATTAGGACAACAAAAACAAAATTTGGGAAATTCGACTTTTTTGAAAAATTGACTTTTTTATTGCCGGTTCCATAAAATGGAATAGAATAGAGATATTTCCATGATTCTTTTTGTGTTTTGTAGAAGAAGTGTTACCAAATAAAAGTTTATTTAACATCTTTGCAATAAAATGTGACGTAATACTTGTTTTTTAGCAATGAATATAGCACTACTTGAAAATTGACTTTTTTCAGTATTTTGATCGCTACGATCTCATTTATGGCTAGGATATGGCGAGACATACCTTAAAATGTTGGGAACATTTTAAGCTTTCATTTAAGTTCAAAAAAAGCGAAAAAATCCCCGTGGAACTTTTTTTCCAGTGAGAAACTTTTGAAGTTTAGTAAAAAAATTGGCCATTTTGGTCTTAAGATAACGGTGTTGTTTGATATCGAAATTAGCCAAATTAGCACTTAAAACTTTTCTTAATACCTCGACTTTGTGAAAATGGAAAGAAATGATAATGCTTTGACGGCCAAAGTTTGCGAAAACTTAAAGGAAATGGGAGTATCTTTTTTGAAAAATTTTGCAATTTTTTGACAAAAAAAATATTTTTCATATTGAAAACGATGCCATTTTTAAACCGCCAAAGATATTCACGTGATTCCTTTTGTATTTTATGCACACATATGCTGGCATAATTTGTGTGAAGTATGAAGTTTATAGCTTTAAAATTGACGGAGTTATTAAAAAAACACTGAAAAAAACCAAGGCCAAATTTTCATATTTTAAAATTAAACAATTCATAACTCCTTAACAGTACACGATGGCATGGTACTTTATGCATAAGTTTTTTAGATCTTGTCAAGCTCTTTCTCTAGAGTCCTAAATCATGTAAATCGGTTGAGTAGATCAAAAGTTATGGCCCCCAGAAGCTTGGAGAAGTCAAAAGTGGTCAACTTTGACACCCTGTAGCTCACCCTGTATTAAAGATATGGACCAACAACAGCACTTTTCTGAAAGCCTATGTCCTCCTCTACAAATGTCTAGAACATTTTGTATGGCTAAAATCAACAGATAAAAAGTTGTAGACTTATTTCCAATTTTTTTGCCATTTGGCCCACTGTGCGACTATACATATCTTCAAGATACACTCTTTTCGTTCTTTGATTTTCTTATTTTTTTGCAGAAAGGAAAAGCAGAGAAAGTACAACATTATATTGTTAATAATACTTGGGACATCTTAAGAAATTTGCCGGAAATCAAAATTGATGATTATTGCTTTTTGACAGCTCTAATCATATACAGCCGTACAAAAGCAAAAGGGAAAAAATAATAACTGTTTAGGAAACTAAAGAAGTAAACCCTCGTAGCCAATCAGACAAGGACAGTTGGACAGACATACAGTTAATGTCAAAAGGGGAGGGGGGCTACAATATATGGGCTGTGATTTCTAGCATTTTAGTGTGAGATGTTGTTACTTGTGTTGTGGGTTATAAAAATTAAATAATATATGGTTAAGTAGAATTTTCGCTTCAGCCGCTTCGCCCTACTTCCGTCAATTGGAACGCCATGAAAGCCTATACTACTTGGCTCTAACGCCCCCACTCTTAACCCTGAAAATACTACACACGTTCCGAACAATAAAAATATAAGACCAACTGGAGAGCTAGAAACAACTGAAGATGAAGAGGTAGTGGCAGAGGCAATGAGGGGATAAAAACGCACACAAACAATCATAAAACTGCCAACAGCTGCAACTGTTAAATGTCCTGGCAAAGGACCAAACAGCGACACAATAGAGCAACCAAAAAGCAAAGTTTATTTTTATGTGTATTTGGCCACGAATAACAACAACTACAGCAACAGCATGCAGCAAATGGTGAAATGGCTAGCTACAATGTTGTACGTTACTATCAATAAAATACTAAAAGAAAATATATTTATGACGATGTTATAGTAAGTGCAAAATAATAGGACAATATTCCTGCTGCCACACAATCTCTCACATCCTCCCAGACATAACATGTTTTACACATGCTTGTCTGAGAATGGTTACAAAAGCTGTGGGGGAAAGGGTGGGTGGAGGGAGCTTTTGTGGACATGTCCTGAAAATTGTCGCCTGAATTGTGAGTCTTCCCCAAAGAAGAAACTTTGGTTTGGGGCAAAGAAACAATGGACGACTCCAATACCTAGGCCTGTATGGCCGGCACGTTTTATGATCTTTTTTCCTTCAGACAAGTGTGATGTGTATGGATGGAGTTTTGGCCCCCGCAATTAACGGAAACTCATATAAGCCACTAGTAAACCATGACCACAATAGGTTAACCAAATATTGGGTTATAACGAAAACAACATTTTAAGAAAAGAAATTAAACTGAGAAAAATATAAAGAAAGCCAGCATGCAAAGCAATGGCTGGCAAAGTTTTAACGGGATTTCCCTCTAGAGAAACACACTTTGGCTTGCTGATATCAAATGAGGTCACAGAGACATTGATGATGCAGAAAAGATTCAAATTAGGAGGTGCTGCATTTAAACAACAAGATGCGAACTTAGCATTACCCATGCCACTGCAGACATACACAACAAACAATGAAATTTAAGGTCTTGATTAAGAATTTGTCGAACAGTGGTGTCAGAAGTCCTCATAGCAGCGCTATTTCGAGTCAAACGCCGAGGAGAACGCACAACTGACTGCCTCAATCTTTCGATATTTTCCGGAGTTCTAAAGGTCCGTTTTCTGGGTTTAACGACCCGTCCACACTCCCGAAATGAGTTAAGCCACGACAGAATCGAATTACGGCCGGGAGCGAGTCTGTGATTAGGAATTTCAAAGTGAGCGCCGAAAGCACGTTGCTTAGCACAAAGTGAACAACCGTTAGAAAAGGAAATCTCAACGACGAAGGCTTGTTGCTCCCGAGACCAGAGCACGATGGCAATTGACTGAAGAGAGAAACAAACTAGGGAACTTTCCCCATAAGATGCTCCTCCTTTTGGACCCCTCCCCACTCAAATCAATGCTTGGGTGTTTTTCAATTAGGTTACTTTCTCTGGCGCACCCTGTACCATAAAAGTGCGATTAGACGAAGAAATTTCATACCAACCTATGGCTTAAAAAAATTTTTATGAAGGACTTGTCATAGGTTAGGTTTGAAAGAGGGTACGGGTATTAATCCGCTTCATGCCAGTATACACTTTAGCCTGTAATCAGCTTGTTGAGAGCTAGATATACTAAAAAGTAACCTTGAAAGGATAGGCCACCGTGGCGCAGAGGTTTGCAAGTCCCCCTATGACGCCGAACGCCTGGGTACAAATCCCGGCGTGAATATCAACAAAATTTTCAGCGGTGGTTATACCATTCGGGCTGCATTTGTAAGGTATGCTGCTGTGCTAAAACTTTTCTAACTAGTAAAAGTAAACTCGAAAGTGTAGGCCACCGTGGCGCAGAGGTTTTCAAGTCCTCCTATGACACCGAACGCCTGGGTACAAATCCCGGCGTGAACATCAACAATATTTTTAGCGGTGATTATACCATGCTGGCTGCATTTGTAAGGTATGCTGCCGTGCTAATGGCATTTCTAACTAGAGTTGTCGCTATGCGGGACGCCGTTCGGACCCGGCACAAAAAACGAGCCCCCTTATCATTGAGCTTAAACTTTATCGGTCTGCACTCTCATGCATACGTTGCACTCATACTGCACACTCATTGATACGAAATAAATATTCCCTGTTCCTTAATGGAGTGTGCATGGGAAATTTAGTAGTAGTAGTAACCTCGAAACAAAACAAAAGTCAGTAGTTCTGCGGTACTAAAAAAAACCTAATGACTTTCCATACCATGACCAAAGCCGGTTCATGTCTGATATTGTGTCCCCACCTGAGTTCCGATGTTTGTTTGCCGCGAAAAGCCGGACAATGATATAGGAAAAGCTAAAACGTTTCACTATCTTCCTCACATGCCCTCCCCTTGCCAAACCTATTTGACAAAAGTGAGCTCAAAACCTATACCGACCCCTTCTTACTTTCTTGCAGTCATAGCCTCGTTTTCATACGATGCGGAACCCCTATAGGATTTTCGTCGTCCTACCGACAGTTTCGTTGTTCCACAGTGGCGTTTGTCGCCCAAGCCCTTAACTCGGACTGAGTCGACCTGAAAGACTTCACATTAACCAAACTTATTGACAGAAGTCCTCTGGCCTTAACTGCCACATCGTCCATGTTTTCATTCTCCATTACTCCGCTGTGGCCTGGCAACCAAAAGATGCGGATCGTGTCATTCTCAGAGAAGACGTTAATCTCATTCTTACACTTCAAGGCTGTTCATGACCTTACCGTCCTGGTTGTTATTGCCCTGATGGGCAATTTACTGTTCATGAAGATGTTCACACTCGACGTCCTAGCGTCTCGGATTGCAGGACCCTACTATGGTCAGGCAACCGGAAACATATGTCAGTCCATGGGTTCTCAATGAAGACGGCCAAGCCCACTTTGAACTCTAGCTTTGATCCATCTGAGTAGCATGATCTTCCAGTTGGTAATACCACAATTCCGTCAATCCAAGACTGTGACGCTGGTAGCAGTGCCTCGCACTCGACCTCAAGGGTCGTCTTAGGTATCTACAGGTATCAGGTAAAACTTGAAAGCTATTCCTTAATGATATGATCGCGCTCAATTTGTATACCCACCACCACCATAGGATGGGGTATACTAGTCTAGTTTACGTTTGTAACGCCTCGAAAGGCCGATCTAGCCATGTCCGTCTCTCTCTTGAAAGCATGATAGAGGTGAAACGCGTAAAGCTAGCCACTTAAAATTTTGCACAGATACTAAGTATCGATCTAGGTCTTTGGGAATAGAATATGGACCATATCGGTTCAGATTTAGATATAACTCCCATATAAACCGATCTTCAGATTTGACTTCTTCAGCCCCTGGAAGACAATTTGGCTGAAATTTTCCCGTAACATTCGGTTATGACTACCAAAAACTGTGACAAGTACCGTCCGAATAGGTCGATAATCTGATATAGCTCCCATATAAACCGTTCTCCCGATTTGACTTCTTGAGCCCTTACAAGCCGCGCTTTTGTCCTGGAGCCGCGCTTTTGTCCTGGCTGAAATTTTGCATGTAGTTTTTTTGTTATGACTTCCAACAACTGTTTAAATCGGTCTATTGGGTTGCCCAAAAAGTAATTGCGGAAAGAAAGAAAAATGCATTTTTAATAAAACTTAGAATGAACTTTAATCAAATATAATTTTTTTACAAGAATGCAATTACATCGTCACAAGCTGTGAAAAAATTTGTCAACGCCGACTATATGAAAAATTCGCAATTACTTTTTGGGCAACTCAATATAACCTGATAAAGCTCCCATATAAACCGATCTCCCGATTTGACTTATTGAGCCCTTACAATCCGCAATTTTTGTGCGATTTGACAGAAATTTTACACGAGGTGTTCCGTTATGACTTTCAACAACTGTGTCAATTAAAGTACAAGTCAGTCTGTAACCTGAAATAGCTCCCATATAAACCGGTCTCTCGATCATCGTTGTTCGGTTCCTAGAAGCTTTAATTTTAGATGGTTTGACAGAAGTTTGGTACTTAGAGTAATTAAACTGAATTTGTATAAATTTTTAGCAGAGTCCATGGTGGTGGGTTCCCAAGATTCGCCCCGGCTGAACTAAACATGCTTTTACTTGTTTTTATTTCCCTTTCTCTCAGTCACACCCTAATATACCCCCCACAATCTGTGAAAATATATCTGTCTCAGTATCTTTTCGTGCTACACATGATATGTGGCTGGCAAGTGTGTGATTGTGTTGACCAAAAAGCAATAATGCACTCGACACTTTTATTTCTTTTTCATTAGTCCAAGGGGCCATGTCCATTTCGTACAAAAACGAGTAAATGATTATTTATCTGAAAAAAAAGGAACAATACCTAATACAGAACAAGGATATTTTCTTCAACTTCTGCGTCACAAAAATATTGCCTGTCCAACAACAGAATTTTGCCCATTTTGTCAGCTACCTCACTGTCGTTTGCTTGTAGAGAGAACATTTTGAGTAGCCATGCCCAAATTGCAAAAAATCTTTTCAGTTGACCTTAAAGGAAAATTCTTGTGATCTTCTTAGCTTATGTCGTTGTGCTGCCATAAAATGGGATTTTCATAGATTTCTGTGTATTTTGGCATTCGACTTTCATAATTTTCAAGAAAGTAATTGAGGCTATTACGAAGGCCACCGTAGAGCAGAGTTTAGAATGTTCCGGTTCCAATCCTTGCGAGAACATCGTAAAAAAATCTGAGCGGTGGTTATCCCCTCCTAATGCTGGTGACATTTGTGAACTTCGCCCCAAAGAGGTGACGCACTGCGGCAAGCCGTTCGGACTCGACTAAAGAAAGAAGGTCCCTTATCATTGATCTTAAATTTTAATCGTACAACACTCATTGATATGTGAGAAGTTTGCCCCTGTTCCTTAATGGAATGTTCATGGGCAAGTTTGCATTTGCAATCGACGCTACAATAGGAAACCTGGCTGGGTTGGAAGAAGTTTTGGTTCAGATACCTGAAACAGAACTCTAGGTCGAGTGCGAGATATTTTTGCCTTTGGCACAGCATGGATCTGACGAAACTGTGGTATTGCCTTTTCGATACACGGAGTTATGGGCTTTCACACTGAGGACACGGATACCGTCTACTTCTTCCGGCTGCCTGACCATAACACTGTGCTGCAGGCGGATCTCCAGGCGATCACGGAATGCGAGTCATTGAAAGGGCTACCATAGTGGCTAGGCCTTAGAAAGTAGGAAAGAGATTGGCGCCATCTCTGACTAAGGCACGGATGTCGTGTCACAACGGAGGTCGAATATGAGGGCAGACAACATTGTCGTAAGGACCAAGTCAGAATGAGGTTAGCATAGCAGCAGGAACCGATAAATAGATGGCTGAAAAGCAGCAGGAGCCGATAGATTGCCACCTGAACTTTTTGACACTGAATCCCACACGCTGAAGCCCAATAAGCTGGATAATAGATCTCATACACGATAATTGGAACCTCAGACTAATAATACACTAAGGCCTCATTTTAGGCACATTTATATACAGGGTGCGCCAGCGAAACATACTTATTTTAATGGTCAATAAAAATAAAAGTTCTTCCGTCATTTAATTATTTTATTGTATGCGAATACAACATCCCAAGTTTGTTATGCAATCTTGAAAATGACATACGGAAACGGTAATCCCCATTGCTCATACACTGAATTAATCGATTTTGAAAATTCGTGTCTACTCTTTGCAGCATATCTATCGGAATGTTGGCAATGGTGTGCCATGTCGTCGCGAATGTTGTTTCTGAGGTTTGCTTTAGACCGTGGACGATTTATTAAATCAGGGAATTTAGATAGCCCTATAAAAAGAAATCGCACGAACTCAAATCTGGAGAGCATGCCGGCCATATGAGACCGCCTCTGAGAGAGATGTGGCGGTCAGGGAAATGTTGTTGTAACAAATTCATTGAGTCTCATGCTGTGTGTACTGTTTTTTTTTCTTGCTGAAACCAGGATTTTTTTTACTTACTTAGAGGATTGGAACAAAAAATTCCTCGCTCACGTTCCTGTAACGAGCTGGATTCACGGTAACTGTGCGTCAGTTTTCTTCAAGAAAATGAGGACCAATAAATCCCTATACCGACATCGCATACCTGACGACGAAGGCCCCCTTCTCCGTAGACCATAGCACGATGGCAACTGACTGGAAAGGACTTAGGGACTTCCCCTTCAGATGCGATGCCCCTCGACTCCCTCCCCGGCCATCTCACCGTTCGGAAGTTTTTTCAAATATGTTAGTTTTCTCGAAGTTTCGAACTCTTCTCTCACATATCCCAAATATTGGGTCGCCCAAAAAGTAATTGCGGATTTTTTTAAAAAGAAAGTAAATGTATTTTTAATAAAACTTAGAATGAACTTTAATCAAATATACTTTTTTTACACTTTTTTCTTAAGCAAGCTAAAAGTAACAGCTGATAACTGACAGAAGAAAGAATGCAATTACAGAGTCACAAGCTGTGAAAAAATTTGTCAACGCCGACTATATGAAAAATCCGCAATTACTTTTTGGGCAACCCAATATATTCAAATTCATCATGACATTTTTAGTCGATCTAGTCATGTCCGCCCGTCTATTCAGCAAAAACAAAAGCGGACCACAAATAAAGATTTGGCAGCCCCAACAATTTCTCAAATTACCGAGGTGACCAACTTTAGGGGCCTTGAAGTTTTGCATACAATCTTGCTAATATTTCGGCTCAGCTCTAACCATTCCAAATTTCTATGCTATACTGATCACTTCCTAATAGCACAAAATCTTGTAAAGATTCAACACTATATCTTCAACTCTTCAATCTTTACAGTCAACCTTTATTAGCCACATTTTATCCAACATCATCATCGCATGTCACTTAAGTTGTCATTGATTTCTGTAATCCTTTGGAACATTTAACTGTGTGACATTTTAATTCCATAGCCAGACATTCACGCCACAATCAGCATACAATACAAATGATCCCCTCGCCCCATATAAGGAGGTTATTTTGTATTCCTTCTCCCCACTCCTGCCCCAGCAAAATCAATGCCATTGCCAACTGTTCTTCTGCTGTCCACATCGATTATTGTTGCGAGATCTTTTCATTGTTTTCTCCATCTTTTTCTCAGGACCTGCAAAATGATCAAGCGATCTGCTCAATTTAATCATCATGTTCCACTTGATTAACTTAACAAAATTCCAATCAATTTAAATTTGCAACGTGCAATAATGTTTATATGTCAAATTATATTAAAGACGGGGAGCGAGCAAGAAGACTGAGAGTGAGTGTGTGTAAGGGGCTAAGTGGCGGTAGATGATGACGCCGAAGGTGACAGCATTCATCTGTAGACTCCACAACTCCGAGGCTCTGCTCAATACTCTAGCAACAATTGCCATTGAATGCAATACGATTGAAGTTGTCATCAATTCGTTGCTCTTGCTTAGAAGAATTTCAATTGATTTTGTGTTATTTTGTTCCTCCATGTGTCTTTATACCACTGCCAAGTGGAAAGACGGTGCTTTTGATGAGACTTTTTTGTGTGATCATATGGCACCATGTTGGTAGTTTAAACAAGACGGTTCGGTCCGGTCCGTACGTGAACACTGGGCCCCTTTTAAGCAGCAAAGTTGTTAAATAAAAGTACTCCGGCTCTTTGCCCCAGCTGTGGAAACATGAAAGCCAAATAGCATTGGCGGCACATCATCAAACATGGATTGAGACAATTTTTGATGACTCACTTTGGTGGTGATCAAACACCTCACATTCCCCCCAGGTGTTGAGAAGAAATTGCAAATATTAATTGATTTCAGTTAAATAATTGTCACACAAAGTGTGACAGTGACATGTGAGTTTTCATGTACGTCTCCTCCTCCTTTCATGCCTCTTTGTCGCCCTCCCCATCATTTTAATTACAAAGCAGCCGATGTTAGCTGTTAGTTCTTTAAAGGCAGCGCAACAAAAATCTCACAATTCTGTTGACTTTAATCTTAATTGGTTGTGGCAACTATTAAAGCCATCGTCATCAGCATCATCATTGTCATTGTCATCGGCCTGTAGTTGGCCACAATCAAAGGCAGGCATTATCGCCATCAATACCAGCGAGAAGTTTGCGCCTGCGCAAATGCTCAAAATTGCTGAAGCGATCGGTGGCTGAGGAGAAACACGATTACTTAAGCAAACATATGTCGAGAGACATGCCGCATTGCTGATAAAGGATCAATTTAGCTTGCAATGCGTCACTGATTTAAATCCGATATTGCAAAATTGAGCTGCTTGATCTGCT